>NC_140449.1:4292750-4428708 GCF_963576455.1 Neolamprologus multifasciatus
TGTTTGTTCGTGTGTGTGCGTGCGTGTTTGTGTGTGTGTGTGTTCATGTGTGTTTGTGTGTGTGTTCGTGTGTGTGTTCGTTTGTGTAAGTGTGTGTTCGTTTGTGTGTGTGCGTGTGTGTGCTCGTGCGTGTTTGTTTGTGTGTGCGTGTATGTGCTCGTGCGTGTTTGTGTGTGTGTGCGTGTGTGCATGTGTGTGTGTGTGCGTGTGTGTGCTCGTGCGTGTTTGTGTGCGTGTGTGTGTGCGCGCGTGTGTGTGTGCGTGTGTGCATGTGTGTGTGTGTGTGTGCGTTTGTGTGTGTGTGTGTGTGCGTGTTTGTGTGTGTGTGTGCGTGTGTTCGTGTGTGTGTGTTCGTTTGTGTGCGTGTGTTTTCGTGTGTGTGTTCGTTTGTGTGTGTTCGTGTGTTTGTGTGTGTGCGTGTTTGTGCGTGTTTGTGTGTGTGCGTGTGTGTGTGTGCACGTGTGTGTGTGTTTATTTGTGTGTATGTGTGTGTTCGTTTGTGTGCGTGTGTATGTTCGTTTGTGTGTGTGTGTGTTCGTGTGTGTGTGTGCGTGTTTGTGTGTGTGTGTGTGCGTTTGTGTGTGTGTGTTCGTTTGTGTGCGTGTGTGTTCGTTTGTGTGCGTGTGTTCGTGTAGGTGTTCGTTTGTGTGTGTTCGTGTGTGTGTGTTTGTTTGTGTGTGTGTGTGTGTTCGTGTGTGTGCGTGTGTGTGTTCGTTTGTGTGTGTGTGTGTGTGTTCGTGTGTGTGTGCGTTTGTGTGTTTGTGCGTGTGTGTGTGTTTGTGTGTGTGTGTGTTCATGTGTGTGTGCGTTTGTGTGTTTGTGTGTCTATGTGTGTGTTTGTGTGTCTTACATGGAAATAAAATAAAGTCAGGGTGTGCTGACTTTATTTTATCGATCAGTGATAACAGTCTTACCGTTCTACATATTGTAAGCCTGGGTTTGATGTAGTTCACTCAGCACTTCCTGCTGTTACAGTCACAGATGTGTTTGAGTGTTTCTGATCAGAACCAGAATCACAGCTAGAAAATGAGGCTGGTAACCAGCAGCTAAAACGAGGTCATCAATAAATACTGTAAGTATTCTCTAATGATGCTTTATAAAACAGATAAAACATCCACTCTGTTACAGTTTCTGTTACATTGGTAGACATTTACAATTGAAACCATGATACTGGTGCCTAAAGACACTTATTATAAATGAAGTGGCTTTAAATTAAGATTTACCAAGTTTTTCAGAGCCCAGAACTCATTTTAGCTCTTGCAAGAGTGCAAGACTGCAGCAATATGACATCCAATTTATGTGATATTGCTACTTTAATGAGAGGTTTTTAACTTAGCAGTATGGAAAGGATCAGGTGAAAATAACTGGTATAGAAAACAAATGGAGTTGATTGAGGGACGAGTGAAAGTGGGAGACAGTGGGATGAGAAGCTAAAGATTGAGCCCAAAGAAACCTGAGGCACTGAGGATGAGACAAAGGAGTCTCCCCCACTGCAGCAGCAGTAGTGAAAACTGTCTGAAGTTCTTGTATTTGCTCTAGAAGCTTCTGTTGATTATTCAGGGTTTTAGGTTTGTTTCTCCTTTATTTAACCGTGTATTGCCTTCTCTGGAGCTGCCACTTGTCTTTTGAGAACTTCTTTTGATCCATTTCAAGTTGCCAAAGGGAACTCTGGATGTTTCCTCAGTGTCAGCGAGTCCTACATTTCTGCCCCGAGGCCGTCTGCTTTGACAGGCAGGCTCCACAGATCTGATAATCTCAGTGGGTTTTGTCCTGCTGAGTATTTCTCTGTGGGGTTGCTCATGTAACTCTCACACTGACAAGTAGTGATGGGATTTCCGGCTCTTTTTAGAGAACCGGCTCTTTCGGCTCGGCTCACTAAAATGAGCCGGTTCTTCAGGTTGTTTTGTTGCTTTAATTAATTTATTATTAACAATAATATAAAATTATGCACAAAAGGAATTACTAATGTAAAAAAAGTGTTTTTATTTATATATGTTTATATAAATATATACGGTGGCCCCTAGAGACAAAACACGTACAAACTCCAAAACACATTTCTAGCATGAACTGAGCTTCCAAACAGAGCTACTAGATCACTTAAATTACACAATTGAAAGCATGAAAGCATGTGTGTATGGTTTGTGTATTTATACACAAGCTCTCATATATATTCAAATAATTAAAAAAAAAGTTTATTTACCTGTTACTACCACACACCAAATCTGGTCGTTGGTACTTGCTGGCTTGTGTAGTTACTAGGTAACAAAAGCTCAACACTGCCCCCTAGTGTCCTGGAGCACATCTGTTGTGTTTTGTACGTGTTTTGGAGTTTGTACGTGCTTTGTCTCTAGGGTACCGTAAATATACTTTTATTTATTTACTCCACATAAAATGTAATAAATAAATCATATAATACAAAAATCAACTATTCACATTTCAACTTTTAACTATTTAAATTTTCAGCTTTTTCCTTTTACAAATTTAAAGTGAAACAACACAAAACACTGCAAACCACAACACAATTAAATATAAATTAAAATATGAAAACAAAAAGAAGATGCACATTCTCTGTCATATGGACCTGCATGAATAAACTTTCTGAATCCTTTATCATCTGCAACTGAAAATAGTTGTGGATGATTACTATACCTTTCTAATGTGACGTTGTTGTCCCTGCCTCTCTTTCTCTCTTTCTCTCTCTGTGCTACTGAGTGTAACTACCGCCCCTCCCCCCTCTGCCCAGCGCAAAGCACAAGGCTCGAGTGCGGAGTGAGAGAGAAAGAAAAAAAAACCACGGCTCGCGTTGTTCACTTCAAAGAGTCGGCTCTAAGAGCCGTTTCGTTCACGACCGACACATCACTACTGACATCACTGCTGCACTGACATCACTGGGCTTTAACAGATACATGCAGACACATTTTTAGACTTCAGGTGGTTTTTGAAAAATGAATAATTTAATTATCACAAAGATGGCGTCTGTTATTCCAAGTGCAGTAAAAACAAATCAGCAAACAAGAATCTGAAAAATAATATGAATAAAGGAAATGTGTCTCTCCCAGGAGCTGTCTTGAGTGATCTGTTGACTACTGACCTGACCTTATGAACATGGATCTGAGTTAGACACAGCCAATTTCAAAGATCACGACAGAATCGATTGGTTCAATTCTATTTAAGTGCCTGAGCAAAGGTCAGAGGTGAAAGGTCGACCAGACTGCCAGTGAGAAGTTTGGAAGTTCTTCAAACAAGTTACTGCTCACCGAGTGTTTAATGACTGTTTAGATGATTCCTGGTCAGGAGGATGCCCCACCAAAAGGTCAAACACACACACACACACATGCACACACACACACACACACACACATATATATATATATATATATGTGTGTGTGTGTGTGTGTGTAAAGTATTGATTTGTTACTGTGTTATTATCTGATAAACTACTGAAAGGTGCAGTAAAACTAAAACTGCCAGGGCGATTTTTGTGCACGTTTGTGGACAGCTGGAACAGAGCTGCTGGTAGTTATGCTCCACCTAGCACCAGCTTTACTTAAACATGAATAAACCACACCATACGTTATGCTCCACAGTTGATAATTAATAACTCTGTCAAAGCATAGAGATAGGTCAGAGATCAGAAAGGTAAAGCCAGATCAGAAGCTTCTTTCTGTTTAATGGCCACAGCTGTGGTCCTTCCACTTGTATCATACCAAAAACAGCCATCAGCTTCTTTTCTCTCCTTCAATACTTCCTGATTATGTAATGGCTCAATCATTGTATGTTTAATAAAACATAATTTTAGAAAGAAGGATAAACCAGGACATGCTCATTGGCTAACCACTTGTCTTAAGTCATTCAGTGACTGTGCAGTTAGTGAGATCATCCACTCAAACACCTGTTTCCGAGCCGCCCTATCCTCCCAGAGGGTTTTATGTAACAGTCCAGTAAATGTGACCAAACACCAAAGTTAGCACATAGATGATAAATGTAGCAATTTAATGTTTGCCAATAGTTTTCTCAAGAGATGGAGTAGACCAAAATCAGAGCTCTTAGTAGTTTATTCTTTAGATCAGGGCCCTCAAACCCCTGGCCCCGGGGCCTCTTCTGGCCCGTGTCAGCCCTCCTTTAACCCATAGGTTTATGTAGAAAATAGGATGCAATCTGGCCCTTGAAGTTACTTTTTCTGTTAGGGAGGATGTTTTTTGTTGAGTGCAACAGTTCTAATGTGCACATTTATGTCTGTATTTGGATTTTGTTAAATACAAACACAATGATAGCAGAAGTGCTGCCACGTGTGTGGACAGAAAGAGACCAGTGAGTTTATTAGGTCAACAAAAGGCTTCAGTTTGTTACGAGGGAGAAAAAACATTTATGCTCATGTCTGCAGTTTTTCTCTTATTGTACAATATTTGAAATAAAAAAACCCACTTTGTACTACTTGAGCCACTTGAGTATATATATGTATATATATATATATATATATATATATATATATATATATATATGTGAGTACTATATATGTATATATATGTGTGTGTATGGTATGCAAGGTCAAAAATAACACAAATTTAAATTTTGGGTAGGATTAACCAGATGTGTTGTTTTTTAATTTAAACACTGAAATGACAGCTAAAATTAGTGCTAATGTTTATAGCTAATAAAATGGCTTAAGTTTGGAAAATTAAGTTAAATTAAGAGTAGACCTAAATATAAATATATGCTTTGAATCAATGGCTTCAGTCTGGTTTCTAACCTAACATCATTACACACAAACAGTGTTGGTCAAGTTACTTGAAAATAGTAATTAGTTACTAATTACTGATTACTTCTCCAAGAAAGTAATCCAGTTACTTGAGTGATTACTTATTTTCAAAAGTAATTAGTTACTTTATTACTTAGTTAATTTTCAGAAACATGACACACAACCTGAACACATAATAAAACAGACCGTTCAGCCCAGTTCTGCTTTTCCTGCATAATCATATAAAACTGAATCAAATGGAAAAGTCTCTTTTTAAAATTTCTTTTATTAGTTTGAATCTTTGAACTTTCTGCACATCAAGCAAAAATGTAATTATATACAACAGTGTTTGACTTTAAACCTTTGTCTGCATATTCCAGTATATAAAATAAAATAATGTTTTGTGTTCACACTCTTTCAAATAGATGCAAGTAAAACAGCAGAAAATAAATAAAATCAAAGATTCAGCAGCTCTTAAATCTATTGTCACCTGTTTAGCAGGAGTGGGGCGGGTGGAGGTTGGCCCCTAACCCTTACTTTACTCATTACCTGAAAAAAGTAATCAAATCACAGAAACACGTTACTTTTAACGCGTTATATCTCTGCATATTACCCATAACTGCAACCACGATTCCACATGTAATTATATTGGTCTGAATAGTCATTAAGACTTTGGTCAGACAGATGCATTTATACACGTGTGCACACAAACAAGAACAACTGACGTGTTTGGCAAATGCCTCCGACAAGGTTGGAGTGATGACGGCGAGTGTGCAACACATCAAATAAAATGGTCGCCAAAGTTATTTGTTGATCCACCCGCCTCGACCGCATGGGTTACCATGGAAACTCTGTTCTGTGCTATCATGAGCTGTCTGGTCAACTGACCCAGGCCAGAACACCGTACATTCAGCCAATCCAACGACCGCATGCCACTGGGAACTAACTGTCAACAACAGCAAACAGTCCATTCACTGCGAATGTTTACGAGAAGACACCGGCAATAAGGGCTGAACATGCAGAGGAAGAAGCAGATGGACATTAAGGTCTAATGGGCTGCTTCTGGTACGAACCAAGTGTTTTTCATGCTGCCTATCTTCACAGCTGCTCTGCAAAGTCCTGGCACAGATGGCTAGTTGTGGAAGAAGTATCAGGAAACAATTGTCAAGAACAACTGGTCATTTCCTGTTGCTGAGATGTGACAGCTGAGCCTAGATCAGGTACATCCACTGAACATCAAAAATACACAATCATCATGATTATATATGACAAACTAACAAATGTCTAATGAGACATGTACGGTGATGACGCCACCGGGAATGGTTTTGAACCTTGCAGTAGTCGTTAGCAGTGCTGTGCATTTCGACCTCATGTTTTCTGCTGTCTTAGGCTTTGCTCTTTATTTTAGTTTCTCTTTATTCAAATTCAGATACTGGAGTGTTTTTGAAACTAAACTAAAAAGATTTGGCCGTAACAGCCCACTTCTCTTCAAGTCTTCTAGGGTTTTTCTGTGTTCGGTCTCTCTATGCACTAACTGCCACAAACAGCAGCTGTAAGCATCTCCTTCTTTCTCATTGTCTGTGGCATCATCAACTATTAGCCACTGCATACACACCCTAACAACTCGTGTGTTCATTCGTGAAGCTTTAATCCTCAGCACAAGGGTCACATTCTACATAATTCAGAGCTTAAATATTTTTGGTAAATTAAACTGTATATTTCAATCTTTTCAGGCTGCAATAACCAAAAAATGATTTCCGACTGATATTTTTACGTTTCACAATTCGCACACAGCTTGCATAAATTTTTATTTGTACTTATTCAAACCAACACTACGGAGGTCTCCTTCATTATCTGCATTAGACCAACTTCCTGTTAATCGTTAACCAATATGGCTGGTAGCGCATGTTCTAGACAAGTAGCAGGTACAGGAGGGACCCTGTGAGATGTGGGAGTGATTACAACATTTAGAGTGCAGAAAGATGTATGAATGCAAAGGGATAGAGCAAAAATGAACGGGACTTTTATCCTCACTGAATGATTGCTTAAGTGCGTCGCTTTAGTCTGCACACAAACACAAGGCCGAATAATCTTTAAAAATCTTGTCTAGATTTACACTCTGTCCCTTAATTTCCTCTGTAATGGATCCCTGATTGTCGTGGAGGAACAACCCACCAGCCCGAGCCCAACCCAAGCAGTGTGGTGGCCCCCGAGGGCAGGCTGGTGGTCCTTGGCCAGTGTTTGTGAAAGGGCCCCAAGCTGCATGCACCGTGGCAAATGAGGCGCGTGACTCATCAGACCAAACATGGGATTAGCTGGTAATGATCTGGCAAATGGTTTTGAAATTGTAATTATCTGGCCTTCAGCTGGATCTGCTGGGAGGCAGGGACACATAGAAGGACTGACAAAAAGGAGATAGAAAGGAAAACTATAGTTATTATTTGCTACGTGACATGCACATTAGCAAAAGTCTCATTTAAATATAGCACAGTTGGGACTAACAGAGAACACACGCACGAGATTCAAGCAGACGGAGAACTTGAAGAAAAAGGACTGAAACATGAACATGGAGAGGCAACAAACACTTTCACATCCTAACACATGTCCACTCCAATCTGACATAACTGAGCTCTAACTCTGTGCTGATATTCCATCCAGGCAACAAAATAACATCCACAAAGACTGATAACCCGCTCAGTCATTACTGCTGACCTCTGCTGCCACCTGCAGGGAGGAACACAGAACAACTTGTAGCGATGCCCACTAAAGTTCCACGTGCTGGGTTTGAGTTACTGCAAACCCAGCAGCAAAGCAAGAAAAATATAAAATGACACAAGTCCAAGTAAGTAATGAACCAAGAACACATATTATAGTTTTAGACTACATTTTACCGAACAGTTTGAGTTCACTGAAATATTCAATAATACACTTCATGAAGCCTGGCCATCATTAATGTTACTGCTCTCTACCAACCCTCTCTCCGTGAGTCTTGACTTGGTACATACAGACTTTTATTGTGAAGGTTGGGCACTCTTGTCCATTAATCCTCTTAGCAGATTAGCCTTTGAAAAGCAAACCCAGCTGCCATGATGTCTTTTAGCACAGTAGTAACATTGAAATGAAGATGCCACGTTTCCACAATGCCAGCTGAGAACCAGACAGATTCAGACGAGGAGGAGGAGGAAGATGACGGCGGGAGTGAGGGAGGAAATAGTTCATCTGTTGTCACTTTTTTCAGCAGTTTAATTTCAGGTGTGTTTTCATGTCAGTGTAACTAACCCGACTCTATTCAAGCTAACTTTGAATTGTGAGTTTTTCTGAATGGTGTAATCAGTGTTGTTTTGGATGCAGCTCCTCTTGCTCTGTAGTGACACCCTACCAAAGACATCACACAGTGTCACCAATGTTTAGCTGATGTTGTTTGTAAATGTCTTACCTGCAGCAGCCCGAGGAAACCCTGAGGCCTGTGCTACAAGGCAGGGTTTGGGCTTATCTGGGTAACTCTAGAGTTCACTCTGAGCCTTCTGTACTATGAAGCAAGTTCAACATATCCAGAGTATCTTTTCATGACCTGGAAGCACTTCCCCTAACACTGATGGTCAGGATAAGTGGTTGCATGATGCTGGTTATCAGCCTGCTAAGTTAACCTGGTTTTTACTGATACAAGCGTGTTCATATGAAAGAGTTGTGTTGGAAACATCTGGCAATCGCATTGATTAGTGTACTGGCAGCTGAATTGAAGAATAAACTATAGATTTAGAAAAATACACACATAATACAGAATGAAAGCAACAAAACATAAATAATTGATGAAAGATGAAACTCACTTTACAGTGTTTACAGTTGGGGCAGATTGCTGCCCCTCACTGAGCCTGTTTGGAAGGTTCTTCCTGTTAAAAGGGAGTTTTTCCTTCCCACTATTGCCAACTGTGTGTAGTCTGAATGTTGAGGTTTTCTCTGCGTTATTGTAAGATCCTTGTCATACAATATAAACCTGGAGGCAACTCTTGCTGTGATTTGGTATTATAAAAATAAAACTGAGCTGAAATGAATTTATTTAAAAGTATGAAGAGCATCGATGACTTCGGTCAATAAGACTGGAAAGAGGCTTTAGCTGATTTGAAGTCTAGAAAGAAGCTAAACAACTGGGACGTCCACAAACTTATGACTATCTCACTAACTACTGACTGTCTCAGCTCTCAGACACGGGAGAATGTGGTGGATCATAATCGAGCATTTTCTTAAATTCATATTTTATCGTAAGAAAACAGAAAGATAAACTGCTCACGTTAAACTTGTTTGGTCGCGAAGCAGCGACGTCGCAAAATGATGACTTCACGTGTTGACTTTGTCGTCAGACTGTGCGACAAATGTAGTCTTATTTATTTACGGAAGCTTAAGCCAGGCGGTAGTTCGCACTTACATCCTGGATAAGAGAACTACCGGATTTGATTATTAAATATTTCTTTCAACTCGCGAACATTAACTTCAGTCGAAATCTCACTCTTTAGATTTACCTCTAAAGTGCGTTGACCTGTTAGCCTAGCTTAGCCTAGCAGCACTGCTCGGCTGAGATGTGTCCTGAGCTAGCACCGCCGACAGCATGACAGCACTGTGATATCTGGTGTTTGTGTGTGACTGTTAAACTGCCGCTGGTTAAACAGGGTTTGTACGAAAGTGGGGCTGCTTCCGGACCGTTCACAACATGTTAAACGTCCCGACCCAGTCCTTTCCGGCACCGAGCTCCCAGCAGCGGGTCTCTCCGTCCGGCCAGTCCGGGAGGAACAAGGTAACTCACTTTCTGGACCCCGAACACCCGTGAAACCCGCACACGCCCGTTACACACTTTATTGTGTTGATGCGCTTTCTCCCTTTACGTTTGTAACCATTTATTAATTATCCTCCAAAATATTTATTGCGCAATTGACTTTGTTACATTTCTCTTTATTATTCTAATAAATCAAAGCTTCTGTTCTGGCAAATAAGTCAGTGAGTTCAACTTGGCACATAAAATAAACTCACAGTGGAAATAACCGAGTAATCTGGAGACACCTGTGTGTTTCCGCTCATGAAAACAACACTTTTTGCCACATACAAATCAAGATTTCACGTTGTTATCTGGAAATGTCGAATCCAACAACGAGTTCATGCCTAATTTATTCAAAGTGAATTTTTATTTATTTTTTTATAAAGTTTTGCACATGTAATTTGACATATCAGGCCCAATACAGCAAGTACCAACTGATATAAAGACATATATCAAAACAAATTACGCCATTAAGGTGAAAATGTTTTTTGTTTGTTGTTTTTTCAGTGGCGGAAGCAAATATTCTGCTAAATAAGTAAAATAATGTCAGAGCTTGCTTCGTGGGATGCATCAGTTGTTGTGTTTGTGAAGTAACAAGGCTGGTTGCTACTATGGCAGATTTATGTTTTGCATTAGAGAGTGGTATTTATTCGTTTAGAGTTTTGGAGTTTTGAATGTCACACCATTAACATCTGGCATATTAGCAGAATTGAGTTTCCACAATGCTCCAGAGCTAAAAGCTAAAATTAGTTCCTAACGTTTTTCATGCCTCTGCCCTCAAAGGTGGCATTGAAGCCGGGCCACAGTCTCATGGACTGGATTCGGTTTGCCAAGAGTGGAAAAGATCTTACTGGACTCAGAGGGCGCCTCATTGAAGTTACTGAGGAAGAACTGCGGAAACACAACAGGAGAGAGGACTGCTGGACCTGCATACGAGGTGAGTCTGCAGAAGCCTTGATTCTTGGAGAAAACTTCATGGCTCTTCTCTTTGTGAAGTTTGTCCTTTTGATAAGGCCATCTGTGTTGATAGGCTCATGACACAACGTGGAGTTTGTCACTTTTAGCACTTTTCATTTTTCTGTGGTTTCCCCTGGTAACTGTTAAAAACCGTTTCCCTTCATGGATCGGTAAAGTTGCAAAGTGTAATGTGTTATAGATTTTGCTCAGTTTTCAAAATTCAACGAACACCATGAACCACAAAGTGCATCTAAAGAAAACAAAATACTAAATGTTGTCGGCTTTATTGAGTTTACTTCAGTGAGCTCGTCCTTCTGATTTACCTACAGCAGAATTTTATTCACTGACAATAATACTGTTTGCTAGTGATGGGTCCAGCAACACTGACGCACCGACGCTTGCATCAAGCTCACCTAGCGATGCCTGTATCGGTGCGTGTGTCGCTTTAAGAAGAAGTCATTGCCAACGCGCCAAACTGTGTTTAAAAGGTTCTGCATCTGTCAACGGAACGAGCCCGAAAGAAAAAGAAACGTTTCTGCTGTGTGGGATCATTTTGATCTTTTATCTGGAAATAAGGTAACTGTCTGTCTTTGTTTCAGTGTAACCTATCAGAACACCTCCTCAGTGTTTAGGCATTACAGAGCCAAACATGACAATGAGGAGACAAACACTGACAATGAACACAGGTAGGCCTATATTGACACTGAACAGCTTCATCATCATTTTTTTTTATTAATATGTGTTTTATTATTTTGAAATCAAGCATCTAGGAAGAATGTTCTGGGCCAGGCAGTCCTGAATTTTATTATAAAGGACTCTCCACCTTAGTATTGTGGAGAGTGTCGGAGAGAAACATTCCAAGATCAGAGGATCCTTTAACGTACTGGGGGAATAGGAAGACATCTTATCAGAACCTTTTCCACCTGGCTTTACAGCTTTTGTGTACCCCAGCTTCATCTGTGCCTCTGAGTTTTCCAAAGCTGGGGAAAAAACACAATAGACTGAATGCAAAAACATTGGATGAAATTATTTTTCTGGATAGAAATTTATAATCAACTCTGAGTCAATTACATTTAAATGGGTAATATTACATTCACAATACTTCCATTTTAATTTTCACTTAATGTCATTCACAATATATTTTAAAGATGGTAAATGGACTGGTTCTTATATAGCGCTTTTCTACTCATCTGAGCACTCAAAGCACTTTACACAACTTGTGCATTCACACAAGCACATTTTTCTAAGTGCTTCATCACACACATTCACACTCCGATGGACGCATCGGAGAGCAATTTGGGGTTAGTATCTTGCCCAAGGATATTTGGCATGCAGACTAGGGGAAGCCAGGAATCGAACCGCCAACCTTCCGATCAGTAGATGACCTGCTCTACCACCTGAGCTACAGCCACACACAGATGTCTACAATATTTGAAACGTAAAAGATATAAAATGATTCCATGAATCAGTGTCTGTTGTGAGTCTCAAGTAAGTTGCCTGCAATGATATTTAATGTCCAGCAGGTGTCAGTATGGAGCAAAACAGCAACACTGTGTCGACACAGTGTTGACACAGTTTGGGGAATGTGCTGAAACGCTTCACGAGGCCTCATCTACCCATCACTACTGTTTGCTTTGACCTCACAGGCCCGCTAACACATATAACATAACCCATATCAGTGTCAGCCTCATGTGTCTCACAGACGATCGACCACGTCACTGTTATACTGCTGGTGTGAAGCAGGACTGGGCGATGAGGAAGATCTAATATCACGATGTTTTTTGGCTGTATCACGATACACGATATATATCACAATATGTCTGAATAACCTCCGAAAACAAATGTGATTATCAACCATACACGGCCCAACATTGCACAGCTGTAGTCATTCAAATCCACCGTTCAGTATGTTTTTCTACTTTGAAAAAAAAATCTGAATGAATTGAAATGTTTTATTTGAACCCTTGTGTCGTCCTTGGGACATTTTTGTCCTCTAAAGAAATGTTTTGCTCTCAAAAATGTGTCTTTTATTCATCAAATGGTCTGAAAATAACAGAAGTTATTCATTACTATGCTATGCATGACTGGAATAAGTAATAGTAAAGTAATAAGTCATTTGATATATTTATGGGGTTTTTATTGGATTTTATAACACCTGCTGTCCTCGGGGACAAAAATGTCCCCAAAGTACAAAGTGTTGCAAAGAGCCGTATAACATCTTTGATCTTGGATCACTGATGTGTGGGGTCAAACAAAGGTCATAACAACCACAACAACAACAACAGGCAGCACAATGAGGAGACAGGTGCTCTACATTCAATTAAATTTTATTTATACAGCTCCAAATCACAACAGTCATATCAAGGTGCTTCGTATTGTAAGGTAGACCCTACAATAATACATACACAGAAAGTAGCTCACAGGCCTCCACTGCACTGGAGGCTTGTGAGCTACTTTCTTTTTACCATGTTGTGCAAAGCAATGACCAGCAGGACAAAGCACATATTGTCCTCTGGTATAACGAGGAGGGAGAATCAATGTTCAGGAAGATCCAGGGTTAGAAGATAAAGAAAATATCACCAACATTTAGAGCACATGCTACCCTTTCTCTGAAAAAGCACATCACACACCTGCAGAAGAGGAAGAAGGGTATGAAGTGAAGGAAAGTGATGAAGACTCTGAACTCTGTTCAAGTAGGTTCTCAGGCCTCCAGGGCATGGTAGTCTGAGGAGCTTGTCCAAGGACACCTTGGTAAGAACTCCAGACTAGAGCACACAGAGATTGAACCAACAACCATCCAATCAGCAGATGACCTGCTCTACAGCCAACTCAATGACGAACAAGGAGGGACAACGAGAGAGGAAGAAAAATGGATCGAATGCAGCTGTAGGCACATGTGGGTGTGTTGATTCTTACTGCCGAGCATCCAGTAGAGTCGCTACGGCCAGTTTATGACATCCTGAGTCTGGGAGAGAAGTTTTAAAGGTGACACAAGATTAATCATAGAAGCACAAAAAGGATATAATTTCTTGATAAAGACACAATAGATGATCATCGTTCATGACACAAGCGTGCTCCTATTTGAGGTGTATGGAACAAGTGGGCGTGTCTCCTGCTGTGATGTCAGATCCTGGTACTGATGTGACTGTATGAGCACCAAGTCCCCTTCAGAGGACTCTGTCCACAGAACATCCAAGTAAACCAGGGATGAGATAAAAACATTAGCAGCATGTGATGCAGGTCCAGCTGTACATGGAACATGCTAGTGTACGATGACAAACCGTCTCCTGCAGTCAGGACACGCGAGTTGTCCCCAACATTACAGGTTTCCAAAGGAAAACAATCACCTGTAACAGCTGGTTTACTGTATATGACCCTTGGCCTGCAACTGCAGAAAGAAAGCTGTCCATGATGGGACCAGTGCAGAGGAATAAACCTGAGCTTCCTCCTGCACTTGTGTCAAACATGGACACGTCTTTGTCCTCATGAAAGTCTGCCTCCACTCAGACTCATGCCCTGCTGTCCTATCATGCCAAAATATAGAAAACTGTCAGGTAATGAGTTGGAATAAAGATGAATAAAACCTTGAAACACAGAGATGATGATATTTTATACTTCTTGCTTTATAAACAGTCAAAGCAAACGGGGTCATTTTTGAGCCCAGAGGACAACAGATGTGATTATTTGCTGCCAGTAAAAACTTGAAGTAGTTTAAAAACAGCTTTATAAATTAACTTTGACATAAACCCGTCTGTGATCATCTGTTAAAGCAGCCGACTCTGGTTGTGAAACAATAATCACAATAACTGATCATTTAATTTATTCTTTTATCCGAAAACAAAGAAACATTTTGTATAAATGAGGATTTATCAGACATACATTTGAAATGGAATAAAGAAATAATAAAGAAATAGTGTCAAAACAGTGCCCCAAATGTAAAATGTAGGGTAAATTTTGTGGTCATGTGTTGGTCTTAAGTGAAACTAAGCTGTAACACTGAATTGATTGACAATTTATACTTTATACTAAAACAGTCAAATGAAATGGGGTCCTGTGAGGACCACCGGTGTGTGGTATCAGGAGGACATTATGAGGTTTTTCACAGTGACGATGCTGTTCGTCTCTTTCTGTAGTCAACAACACTGATATTTAACAAAAGATCACGGCAACAGAAAAGGGCATCGAGCAATGTTTCATCAGACAAAACAACTGAAATTAAAAATGTGCTCCTTTGTGCTTAAACAAAAACTGTGTAAACAAAAGTGTAGACGGCGACTACAAAAACCACCGACTGGGGAAATCCAAACGACAGCGAGTCTCAAACGACAGCGAGTCTCAAACGACAGTGAGTCTCAAACGACAGCGAGTCTCAAACTCCCGCCGTCGCCATGTTTTTCCCGACGTTGTGGTAAATAAACACGCATGTTGAGTGCAGCGTGTCAGGTTGGGAGGGGGGAATTAGTGATGCATTTGCAGCGTGTGGGAGAAAAAAAACTCAGTGAATTACATGCAGACAGCTTAATATTGCCATGGCAACGTATACTCAATGGTTACGATAAAGCCATTTATGCATCGCACGTGGAAAAACTCGCGATACGTCGCGTGCATTCGATAAACATGGCCCGGCCCTAGTTTGAAGCTCGGTTTCATTTCAGGTAAAGCAGACGTGCTGCAGCCTTTGAGGACGAGGTCTCTCCGTGTGAGGAGCCCAGTCATTGATAACAGAGTGCGTGCACGCTCACGATGACCTTTACTGGGTTTTCTGTGTCATTTTAAAAATATAATTAATTAAAAATATGATCATATTGAACAATCGTTTTATACTGTTTTTATCTGTTTCTGTCTGCAGACGACAAACATAACTTCATACATAAAGCTTTGTGTGGATGTTTTTGACAGGTATGGTGTATAATGTGAGCGCCTACATGGACTACCACCCTGGTGGAGAAGAGGAGCTGATGAAGGCAGCAGGAATAGATGGAACTGAACTCTTTGACCAGGTGTGGGAGAAAAAAGTAAATGCAGTGTATAGTCTGGAATGCATCTGCAGATTTATGATGAGTGGTAAACGTTTAATTGGTTTACCAGTGTGCACACGGAGCGACTGTAGGCTCACTTTTCTATCAAGCATCACTGGAATCAATAAATCAGTTACAGAGTTGACTCCACACGTCCGCTTTTATTCTAGGCAGCATTTGTTTGTTTAGTCATGTTGATGTGTTTAGCTTAGATGTTAGCTTCAGACTGTGACATAGTTCTTTATCTCACAGTCAATTAAAACTACTCTCCTGTTGGCTTTGTGTGAAAGTGGGGCCTCGTTAACGGGCAAAGCTGAGCAGAGGTGAAAATAACTCTGGCAAGACTGCAGCAGGACTTTTGTTTGCAGTATGATATAGATTTGTAAGCTCAAAGCTTCAATTCAGCTTTATTTATACAGCGCCAAATCACAACAACAGTCGCCTCAAGGGGCTTTATATTGTAAGGTAGACAGTACATTGATAAATACAGAGAAACCCAACAATCATATGACCCCCTATGAGGAGCACTTTGGTGACAGTGGGAAGAAAAAACTCCCTTTTAACAGGAAGAAACCTCCTGAAGAACCAGGGAGGGGCGGGGCCATCTGCTGTGATTGGTTGGGGTGAGACTGACTTGGATGAGTGTATATGTGTGTTTGTGAGCAGGTCCATCGCTGGGTCAACTATGAGTCTATGCTGAAAGAGTGCCTGGTGGGCAGGATGAGCACCAAGGCTGCCACAGCTGTCAGAGGTACACACAGATTTACATCCATCTACACTCTGCAGAAACACAGCCTTTAACTACGTCTATGAAGCTGGGGGTACGGGGGCTTTTCACAAGTATACATGTGGAAACTGCTGTGACTCTACATCCTGGTGCTGCCATAGTTGTGTTTCAAAAATAAACATGTATGCAGCTGTGACCAGTTCACTGGCACATCTGTAATAAATACACATAAATATATTTGAGCTCAGAGAATCGAGTCATGAATGTTCGTGGTTAGTATGATGTGTTGTTGTTATTCCAACTGAAAGTTTCTGCTGCATCAAACTTGTTTCGTCTGTTGCCATAGCAATCCTCCCTCCCCCACCTGTGACTGGCCTCGCTTCGCCGACTTCAGTGGCTCCTCTTCCAGACAAAGACTGTCGCCCTCGGTATGAAGGACAGTAAACACCTAAAGCATCTGATCAGGAAGCTCTCGAGTGACAATATCATCTTCTTCCTGTTGCTGCAGGTACGATTGGTTCCAGACTGATGGGACCGTTCATCTGGTTGTTTACACCAGAAGAAAGGTAATCGCTCCACCTGTGATGTGCTGTAAGATGGAGCTCTTCACATGCCCCCCCCCCCTCTACACTGTGTGCATCCAGGCCCTGACTGTTATTGAGCTCCACTTGTGTCCTGTGTTGCTTTCATTCCTCTAACCAGTACAACCAGTACCAGCTGTGCACACAGTAACTGTACCATCTGTATGTGTCAGATACCCAGCTCAGGCTGTACCACTGTCGATCTAAAGGCAGGTGTTCTTCGACTGGAGGTGCTGCTGGGGAAAATGTCCTACATGGTTCATTTGCGTGAGTATTTGCTGTGTTGCATCAATCCTACAGCTCACTGTGTCGTTGCAGCAGTCGTTCACTCTACATAATGAAAGCCCAACTCTTAGCTGTCCAATCTGGTAAACACAGAAACATTTTTATTAACTGTTGTTATCATCTGCCTGTCAGTCATAGCAGACTTTGTAAGGTGTGGCACTAAGCTAAGAGCCTTAAAGAGCTGCTGGGCTGGAAGTTTGATACACTACTTTAAAAAAGCACCGTCTGTTTTTACCCCTCAGCTGTAAGAGGCTCCTGGGGTCATCAATGTGGCCCTGCTGCGAGGGCGGGCAACATAGGTGTATCTATGAATTCAATTCAATTCAATTAAATTTTATTTATATAGCGCCAAATCACAACAAAAGTCGCCTCAAGGCGCTTCATAGATACAGAGAAAAACCCAACAATCATATGACCCCCTATGAGCAGCACTTTGGCGACAGTGGGAAGGAAAAACTCCCTTTTAACAGGAAGAAACCTCCGGCAGAACCAGGCTCAGGGAGGGGCGGGGCCATCTGCTGTGATTGGTTGGGGTGAGAGAAGGAAGACAGGATAAAGACATGCTGTGGAAGAGAGACAGAGATTAATAACAGATATGATTCAATACAGAGAGGCCTGTTAATACATAGTGAGTGAGAAAGGTGACTGGAAAGGAAAAACTCAATGCATCATGGGAATCCCCGGCAGCCTACATCTATTGCAGCATAACTAAGGGAGGATTCAGGGTCACCTGGTCCAGCCCTAACTATATGCTTTAGCAAAAAGGAAAGTTTGAAGCCTAATCTTGAAAGTAGAGATAGTGTCTGTCTCCTGAATCCAAACTGGAAGCTGGTTCCACAGAAGAGGGGCCTGAAAACTGAAGGCTCTCCCTCCCATTCTACTTTTAAATACTCTAGGAACAACAAGTAGGCCTGCAGAGCGAGAGCGAAGTGCTCTAATAGGGTGATATGGTACTACAAGGTCATTAAGATAAGATGGGGCCTGATTATTTAAGACCTTGTATGTGAGGAGCTGGATTTTGAATTCTGGATTTAACAGGAAGCCAAAACAGGAGAAATCTGCTCTCTCTTTCTAGTCCCTGTCAGGACTCTTGCTGCAGCATTTTGGATTAACTGAAGGCTTTTCAGTGAGTTTTTTGGACATCCTGATAATAATGAATTACAGTCGTCCAGCCTGGAAGTAATAAATGCATGAACTAGTTTTTCAGCGTCACTCTGAGACAGGATATTTCTAACTTTAGAGATGAAAAGTAAACTACAATAACTCACATGAGGCAAACACTGCAGATCAGCTGTCAAGCATGGTGGTAGCATCGTGCTGTGGGGCTGCTTTGCTGCCAGTGGTCCTGGTGCAGAAGAAGGACGACCTCTGAACTCTTCAACTTGACCTCGCATCAGCAGCTAGACAGTTAAAACACCACAGGACAGTGATCCCAGACCGCACAGCTGTTATTTTGCATAAAGCAGGTTAACATTAACCTTTCCAAAGCCCTGAGCTGAACTGTATTGAAATATGTGTAAAACTGACCAATTTAAACAAACTGTTCAAGGGTCAACATACCGAGAGACGTTTAGTCAAGTATTAGTTGGGATGTATGTACAGTATTTAAGCCTGTATGTATCTGTTTGACTCTGATGAGAGAAAACACAAAATGGATTTAAATTTGTGTGCTCAATTCTTGTTTTTTATCATCCCACTCTGGGAAAAGAGCCGTTCCAAGAAACCATTAAAAGCCCAAAGTGAGCCTGAGTTTCGTGCCCACAGCTACACAAGAGCTTTCTCCCAAGCATTCCTCAGTTATGGAAGTCGTACCGAGATATCTGTTAGCTCCCACATGTGTTATAGCTGACTCTCTGTTCTCTTCACCCCTCACAAGTCGCAGCAGATGTTTCTCTTTCTGCTGAGCATTTCATCATAGACGACCTGAAAGCTGGGTTGTCGTCTTGGTCTTTGCTTAGCTTTATAAAGGTGTGAATCGGTGGTATCCAGATTCAGCTAAAACCAGATTATGGTTTGATGTGGAGCCAGAACTACTTGAATTTCTAATGAGATTTTTAGGTGCTGTTACTTCTGGAAGTTTTTCTCCTGTGGAGATTGTTCCTCAAGCTCTTAGCACAGCTTCTGTCAACACAGCCCTAATGTGAGTTTCAAGCTCATGAATAAATGATTTGTTTGTAAAATCGACTGTCGTGCTTTTGCAGGTCTCTCTGATGAAGTTGAGGAAAATGTTGCAGGTGAACAACATCTTTGAAAACAGATTAAAATGAACATTCACTGTCTTGCTCTTGTCCTTAAGTTGGTAAGTTGTTATCATCTACAGTTGACACTGCTTTCTCCGTGGGAAAGATCCAGGTTAGCATACGCAAAGGTGCTCACGGAAAATGGGCGAGCCTCGGTCAACCTCTGGAGTCCCATAATACGTTTGTACGCCAGAAGGACCGAGGTGGGTTCCTACAGCATCACAGATGTGTAGCCTGTGCACATTGCTCCACTCGCTTCCTGCATGCTGTGTGCTCAGATAAAAAGAAAGATGCATAGGAGACCACGTTGCTGTTCCCTGTGTTACAGCTCTCTTCTATCGGGATTGTGTGTTGGTGTCTAAGACTGAGGTGAACCACAACACTTACCTGTTCAGACTGCAGCTCCCTGCTGGGACTGTCATGCATGTGCCGGTCGGGAAACACGTCTGTCTGAAAGCGCTCGTCCAAGGTGAGCAGTCGCACAGGCAGCTGGTGAAACGTGTACAAGCTGCAGTTTAGAGGAAGCTTAAAACACCTGTGGAAGCAGGTAAGCCTGCTGAAAATAGAGCAGTGTTAGAAAGTTTATATTGTGTGAGGATGTTTCATCTACAACCATGAAGTATACAGTTCACACAGTGGTACAGAGGATTCACATCCTTGTTGTTAATGTGTCTTAAACCAGGTGCATTCAGTTTGCAGGCCTCCTGTCCAGAATAATGTGCTGCCCTCGTTCATCAGTGGGACAAACTGGTCCCCAGTGCTGCAGCCTGTGTGCGTTTGCTAACCTCCAAATAAAATCAGCAGTCTCTGATTATTGTGCTCGTTTTATTTTGATGTGGAGAGGACGGAAACTGAAAATCAGAAAAACACATTACATAAAAGTTGTAAAGTGATTTTCATTGAGTAAAATAAGTATTTGAACCACATGGAAAACATGACCTCCACTTGGTAGAGAGCAAGCACAACAGTAGATGGTCAGCAGGTTTGCACACATCTCAGGGTTTGTGCTTGTGCTGAGTCTGCAGTCCTGATGTCCTGTCACAGCTCTTTGGTTGTTACTTCAGGAGTATCTGACTAATCGGTTCATTATAATGTAGCGCACAGCCTTTGTGTGGCTGGGTTGTAGGGGATCGCTACTTATTTTACTCAGTGACCTGCAAATGTGTATAATTCAATTCATGTGTGATTTCTAACTTTTATGTAATGATTTTTTACATCACTGTGCATTTTTGTGGCAACTATTTCCACCAGTCTCATTCTAAGCCTTACTATAGTTAAACATGAGCACAGCTAGATAAGTGATGACAGGTCAGTTAGTAAAATGCTGATATTAGTTTGATACAAACTGATTCAGCATATTTTTATTATTTTAATAGCAGCGAATCACAGACAGAAACAGCTCTGACCTTGGACTGTTTCTGAGAGTGTGACATCACCGAGACGGGCACAGCTGTAAATCTTACTGTTTGTTATCTACATGCAGACGTGGAGGTAGTGAGGCCGTACACCCCAGTGGAGCACATATTTCCAGCAGCTTCTAAGAACTGGTCACAGGAATCAGACCTCTACCTCATGATCAAAGTCTACCCTGGTGGAGCGCTCACCCCACACCTCAGCAGCCTGAGTGTCGGTGAGTCACATTCAGGGAGCACCTCCCAGGGTGGGGACATGGATGAGGTCCAGTGACTCCTCTCTGCTTCTCCTGTAACAAACAAAAGTACAATGAAAAAACAATGTGTGCATTTCCACGTGTGGCACAATAACGCGACCAACTCGCCATCTAACAGTAAATAATGTTCAGAATTTTGATTTGATGAAGGTGTTTAATCTGAGTAAACTGTTGTAATAATGACGCGTTTACTCTTCTAGGTGACCGTGTGGCCGTAAGTGGTCCAGAAGGCACCTTCAGTCTCCGCCCTCTTCGTGATGTTACAAACCTCTACCTAATAGCTGCGGGCACAGGCTTCACGCCCATGGCTCGTCTCATCCGTGCGGCCCTCGAAGACATCGAAACCATCGGGTAGGAGCAAACTTTCAGAAGCAGCGCTTATAAGTGACACCTTTGTATTCAGTGCGGATCAGTAAGTGCATTCATTTATATAAATAAATGTACTTGGAGCAACCATCTGGTTGTTGGTCACCTCCCCGAACTGTGTCAGGAGTCTCCAGGGCACGACAAAACAAACACACAACAAGAGAAACAAACAAACAACAAGAGAAGCAAACAAACAACAAGAGAAAGAAACAAACAACAAGAGAAGCAAACAAACAACAAGAGAAAGAAACAAACAACAAGAGAAAGAAACAACAAGAGAAACAAACAACAAGAGAAGCAAACAAACAACAAGAGAAAGGAACAAACAACAAGAGGAACAAACAACAAGAGAAGCAAACAACAAGAGAAACAAACAACAAGAGAAAGAAACAAACAACAAGAGAAGCAAACAACAAGAGAAACAAACAAACAACAAGAGAAAGAAACAAACAACAAGAGAAGCAAACAAACAACAAGAGAAAGAAACAAACAACAAGAGAAGCAAACAAACAACAAGAGAAGCAAACAAACAACAAGAGAAAGAAACAAACAACAAGAGAAGCAAACAAACAAGAGACAGAAACAAACAACAAGAGAAGCAAACAAACAACAAGAGAAGCAAACAAACAAGAGAAACAAACAAACAACAAGAGAAGCAAACAACAAGAGAAAGAAACAACAAGAGAAAGAAACAACAAGAGAAACAAACAAACAACAAGAGAAACAAACAAACAACAAGAGAAAGAAACAAACAAGAGAAACAAACAAACAACAAGAGAAGCAAACAAACAAGAGACAGAAACAAACAACAAGAGAAGCAAACAAACAAGAGACAGAAACAAACAACAAGAGAAGCAAACAAACAACAAGAGAAGCAAACAAACAACAAGAGAAGCAAACAAACAACAAGAGAAGCAAACAAACAACAAGAGAAGCAAACAAACAAGAGACAGAAACAAACAACAAGAGAAGCAAACAAACAACAAGAGAAGCAAACAAACAACAAGAGAAGCAAACAAACAAGAGACAGAAACAAACAACAAGAGAAGCAAACAAACAAGAGACAGAAACAAACAACAAGAGAAGCAAACAAACAACAAGAGAAGCAAACAAACAACAAGAGAAGCAAACAAACAACAAGAGAAGCAAACACACAACAAGAGAAAGAAACAAACAAAAAAGATGACTTGTAAAGACCTTACATCCATTCATTGCATGCTGTGGGTCAGATGTTTGTGCGTACTGGAGATGTTTCCCTTCTTTGTTGTGATCAGTTTTGGGTTTCATTACTCAAAAAAGTTACTTATTGGTCACTTTTCTTAAATGTAATGCAGTACGTTACCTTCCAGGAATTTGTTTCACTACTTTTTACACCGTTTTTGCATTTTTCCAAAACACACTGAAACACACTGTCTGATAATCACCATTTAAACACATAAAGCTACAGCCCCACACACCAACACTGATCTGTCCTAATGAGGACACACGCCATCTTTCTCTTAGTACTTAGGTGTGACCACGAAGCAAAGATAAAAGTGGTTGCCATGGTAAATGGACTGGTTCTTATATAGCGCTTTTCTACTCTGTCCGAGCACTCAAAGCACTTTATACAGCTAGTTCATTCACCCAATCACACCCATTCACACAAGCACTTCTAAGTTTAAGTGCTGAGTATCTAACATTCATACACATTCACACTCCGATGGATGCATCGGAGAGCAACATGGGGTTAGTATCTTGCCCAAGGATATTTGGCATGCAGACTGGAGCAGCCTGGGATCGAACCACCGACCTTCTGGTTAGTGGCTGATCCGCTCTGCCACCTGAGCTACAGCCACCCCATGCCATGGTGATAGTACTGTAGAAACAGAGGCTGACTGCTCATCAGTGCTCATGTTAACTGTTGAAACTTAGAGTGTGTCTGCTGGGTCGCCATTCACTCAGCTTTAACATCGCTGGGTTTTTGGCTAGATTAGCATTAGCATGTTTGCAAAGCTCTAAAGTTGCGTTGGCAGCATGATGCAGCTGCTGTGGATGCAGTTTGCACTTTACCATCCTTCTATAGAAATACAAGTCATGTCCATCCACTCTGAAGACTGTGGCACTATGAAGTGCAAGGGGAACTGTGGGATGGATAGACAAGCAAACTAACAAGGAATTAGACTTCTGGGAACCGGTTCCTGATTCCCATCAATACTTCGGAGTGCTTGAAGGATCTGGTTAGCTGTGCAACAGCTTTAGTATCTCACACCCACTCACCATCTTTGATTTATTCTTGCAAATCCAACAAAACAACAAATACCTTTGCACAAACTTTATCATTTTATATGCGAAAACAAAAGTGTTTGGCTGCAACATCTGTGTGTCATGTGTGGGTGGTTGATTATATTCTGACACTGTGTTCTTAGATGCCCTGTGTGCACTGTAACCTCTGGTGTTTTACCAGTGAACTCCCTGTGCTCTTGACACTAGTTTGAGAAAACAGTTTTTCAGTTGGCTGCTTGCTTTATAACCTACAACATGTTTGTGTGTCTCCAGAAACACAAAGCTGCTCTTTTTTAACCGACGAGAAGAGGACATTCTTTGGCGCTTTGAACTGGATGAACTGGCTGCTAATAACGACAGGTATAGAAGCTGTGCACCTGGGGAGGGCCTCACACTGTTGGTCGTGTTAACAACAAGCCTCTAAGGTGGTGCATGTGAACAAACAGCAGGGTGGAGTCATCGGTAGAAAAGAACCCGAGGTCTAAGAAAGAAAAAGAAAATACAGAGAAAGAGAGACGATGAGGAGCAGTAACCAGTTTAGGCCAGTGGATTTTTGCATCCTGTTAAATGTCTATGTCATAAATGTGTTATGGCCAATTTAGATAGCTGGTTCAATATTTGTTTTAGCCTTTGGAGCTTCAATAAGCCGGTGTGTCAGAAAAATACCTCTTCTCAACTGAAATGAATGGTTGTGGAGACATGTTTACATGTAAAATGGCTCTCGTGTCTCGTCTTCACTTTGTTGCTGTGTGTTAGGTTTCAGGTGGAGCATGTCCTCTCTGAGCCCAGTGAGCGCTGGACCGGCTGGAGTGGTCCGGTGAACGAGCCCATACTTACTGAGCTGCTTTCCAGGCCTGATGGGTCCAAATGCTACGTGTGTGTCTGTGGCCCTGCAGCCTTCACAGAGCTAACACTCGGGTAGGTAACACAACCGCACTGCTGCTCTGACAAAGTGTTTTATTTAGAAGCCGTCCTCACAGAGATCCATGTTCTGTTTGACTGACTGCAGTGTTTCACTGGTGTGCAGTCACAGCATTTAAGAGCGCCAATACAGTCATGTGATACGTCCTAGAAGTATCATTGAAACAGGCAGCGAGCCTGTTCACATAGTCTCAGATTTTTATATGATCATTAAATAATAAATGTGTTATAAATTCAAAGGCCAAACTGCCTCAGCTCCTTGCTCTATTTTTCTTTTCTTTCCCAAGGACTTGATGTAATTAATGGCACATATTTTTCCAGCTGAAATCTTTGTAAAACATTCAGCTGCACGGCCTAACAACACCACACTGAGAACATTTTCCATGTGTAGCGTGAACTGACTCAGCTTTGTGTTGACCTCCTTTCCTGTGTGCTCTTCTTGTAGGTTGTTGAAGCAACAGGGCTTCAGTGAGCAGCAGCTCCACGCCTTCCAGGGTTGACATGAAGGGAACACTGTGTTTCTATGCATCAAGAACTTGATGATGCTGATACGTTTGAGGTGCTCTGAGGAACATATGAATAAATAGAAATATCACTGGTACTGTTTCAGATACAGTGGATCCAGAAAGTATTCATTCAGCATTTGTCACGATCCAGCCTTATTCCAAAATACACTCAATTCGTTTTTCACTTTAAAATTCTACACGTGATGCACCGTGATAGCAAAGTGAAAAACATTTGCTCATCTATCTATCGATCTATCGCGTACATGGCCTTAATGCCTACTCCAGCTCATTTAGCTTAAAGCTGCTCTTAACCTCGTCACCTGCGCTCACTGGGCATATTTCTATTTTGATTGTGTAATTCCTGCTCACCTGAATGCTTTGAGGAGTGAACAGCCAGTGACACCTCAGCCTGAGTCCAACCTGCTGATTTTTATAAACACACTGCACCTTCAGTTCTGACTGAACCTCATCACCTGCCTCTAGTTTTTAATTCACTTTTATTTATAAAGTGTTAAAATCACAACAGCAATCCCTGCGAGGTGCTTTATATTGTAAGGCAAAGACCTGCAATAATACAAAGTTCACATTGCAGGATGTTATGCCACACAGCTACGAGGGTAAAGGAAACCACACACAGAGACTGAGGCCTGTGGAAATCCATGACTGCTTCTCCCGAAGGTTACTAACAATGAAATGAAATGAAGTATCTCTGCGTGCTAAAGAAAAGTGTTGCAACAGGAGGAGATTTTTCCAACTATCAAAAAGAAAACTAATGAACGCCAAGTGCTTCCTAGCATGGTGGCACCACCACCTGGTCACGGTGCCAGTAAAGCAGCCTTTTCCCGGGGCTTTAAAAACGTTGCTCAGGGTAAATTCAAAGGTTTGCTTTGATCATATCAAACTCATTTCTTCATAATACAGGCCTCAGCAGTGCCTGTGGCTGTAGCTCAGGTGGTAGAGCGGGTCACCTACTAACCAGAAGGCATGATACTAATCCCAGGTTGCTCTTCAATGCATCCATGGGGTGTGAATGTTAGGTATCACTGGAAGCCTAGAAACGTGCTGGTGTGATTGGGTGAATGAACAAGTTGTATAAAGCACTTTGAGTGCTCAGATAGGGTAGAAAAGCGCTATAAGAACCAGTCCATTTACCTTTAGCTCCTCCCACAACAGTTGGTGCACATTGTTCCCGTTGGGCTGTAGTCTCTGGATCTTCAGTTTCAAAAGGTTATAGCACTGAGCTACCAGGTGATTCTTGGTTCTTTGCCCGTTCATAGTTATCACATTTATGCATATAGAGTGGGTTAGCTGGCATAGCCGTGTTACATCAGTTCCATGTTTCCTGTCCTTACCTGTGTAGGCAACTTCTCACCTGTCCTGTTCTGGTTTCCCAACAGCTGACCTTGTTAAGCTGGGTGACGTCTAAGCCAGTAGTTAGGCTTAGCTAGCATTTGGGCTCTAGCCCATGCTGCATGCTGCATGTATGTCTTGAATGGGTATAATAGTGGATACAATTAGAAAACATCGTTTACATTACAGTTGGTAAACTTCATCAATACTTGGTCACCCAACATGACTTATCAGTCTGGGACGCACATCCACTGTTACAGTCACGCCCAAAAGTACCTCAGCATGGCTCCTCTGCTCCTGCAGTGTGATAACACAACCCTTGAACTGTGCAACAAAGACATTCAGGCTGCAGACAGAACAACGTGATGTGCTATGTAGCTGCAACATACATGAATCCAGCAGATTCCCTTAGTGTGCGAGCTACACCACAGCCACAGCTCTGTGTTTGTGTCATATCAGTGATGCCAGCTCACAGTCTGGGTTTAGGGAAACTGCTCTACTTTTAACATAAGGCTTCAAACTGGCATTTTTTGTAGGGGGCAGCCTGTAGCTCGGGCTGGAACAAATAATCTTCAACTTGTGGAAAAATAAATTGACACCAATCAGATTTTCTGAGGTTCATTAAAATAAATCCGGATCAATGAAGCCAGAACAGTCTTCACACCTGCACTGATACTGAAAAGAATAAATAACATCTCCTTCACACATGTGTGGATACAAACACTGTTACAGTTACAGTACATAGAGGTTAAATCAGGTGAAACATTTCTAACCTTGGATTATTTTAATTCATTCACAGCACAAATGTGTGTAAAATGTATTAATAATAGTGGTGGTGAATTAACATTGGCTGTGTGGTAGCAGATGGGCATCTCAATGCACACTGTAAAGACAAGTGAAAGCATTTACACCGAGTGTGGTGCTCAGCTGCCCCGTATCGCAGACATAACCTGGAAACACAGTCTGAAGAAGGTTCATAACATCATCCTCCCATCCAGACCACAGTCTGTGCTCCCTGCTTCCCTCTGGGAAGAACGAGGTTCAGGAACCTCTGATCCAGAAACAACCAGCTCAGGAACACCGTCGTCACAATTTAAGCCCTAAACACGCACAAGCACACCATGCACACAACAATGACATTGTGCAAATACTGTGAATGTACATATTTACTCTGTAGGCTTCTTTTATTCATGTAAGTTACTCCGGACAATAATGTTATATCGTTTCCACTTCACATTAGATACCAAACTTTGTGTCATCGTTTGAGTATTGTAGTTTCCAGTGACAATAAAACAGTCTAATCTCATCCAAAACCATCTTAATTTTGATTACTAATCTTCATAACCTTCCCGGGATTCAGGAGATCAGGTAGTTTATTCATGAGGCTGTTATTGAGTTTAGGCTCTCATTTGCTGTGCGACACACTAATAGGTCCCTCTGACAACCCGCTCTCTCGCAAGTATGCAGCCAGTTCCTGCAGCATGGGGACCATTAACTGCCCCCATCTTTGTTTTGGTGCGTCCAACACCAGCAGATTGCACTTCAGACTGTCCGGGAGCTCGGCAATGACCATCGAGACGTGGGGGGGGGGGGGGGGCGGAAATGCCCCAGGACACTGTTGTCGTCTCATTATGAGCATGCCCTGATCCTGTCAAAGTCAAATTTATTTATGTAGCACATTTAAAACAGCAACTGTTGACCAAGGTGGTGTACATTTAAGGTAATCAAAAGATAAAAATATAGGAAGAAATGATAACATTTAAGAAAAAGAAGCATAAAAAGAGAAGATTTAAGTAAGAAATGAGACAAATAAAGGTCATACACACTCTTTCTGATATAAAAGCCAAGGAACAAAAGTGGGTTTAAAAAGAGTCCAATGTTGGGGAGGTCCTGATGTGAAGGAGCAGTTTGTCCCACAGTTTAGGAGCAGTTACAGCAAAGGCCCGATCTCCTCTGTGCTTTAATCTGGACCTTGGCACAGGAGCGTTCGAGCCGTACACCCAGTGAGCTTGTTGGGGTGCACCAATTTAAAAGACCAGAAAGGTGTGAGGGTGCTAACCCGTGCAACGCCTTCACAAACGAATAATAAAGCAACGAAGGATCCAGCAGGTGCATCGTTCCAATCCTGGGAAATGTAGGATGCATTTGTAGGCTGTGTTTGGATGAACCTCTAAATTGGGACATTCACTGCCTACAATACGAACCTAACCGATGCCACATCCAGTGTGTCCAAACACAGTAGTCCAGTAGAGACATCTAGCATGGTTTTTTGGTGTTTTTCTAAACTGATGTTTAACACTATATTAAGAATGCCTTTGCACTGTAATTGAGAGAATCCTTCTCTCACATGATTTTATGTTATTTATGTTATTTTCTCCCACTTTTTGAAGTCTTATTCAGTATGTTTACCAGTTAACAGTGTTAATGAACACGGGGTCGGTCGGTCATTTTAAAGCCAGCACATCCTTTATCACACAAATGTATTTCATGTGAGAGAGTCAGGCTCCAACACAAAGAGATGCAAAATTATGAGAACCTAGAACTTTGTAGATAACTGCTGGAAAAAAGTTGAGCATTTGTGTTCGTGATCTGACGTATTTTCTCCAAAACAAAATATTCAGCAACGCATCCACCAAGTGGCAGCCAGGTGTCAGAGACGAAGTGTAAAAGCTGCCCGTGCTCCGCTGACACAGTAACACAGACCTCTGAACTTCTGGCATTAACGACACAAAACCTCCTGATTGTAGCGCAGGAACAGGAGCTTGTTGATTTGGGATTTCATAGCCGAGTAGCTCTTACAGGAGTTAATAAAGGCTCCAGTATTTTTGTTATTAATTTCACCCCCTGCTTTAAGTTCACTTACATACAAAAGAAACGAACAGTCACAAATTTCATGGTAGTATCCAGAAAGAACAGAACAAAACTTAAATAGATTTTCATGTCATGAGTGAAATAAATATTATATCACAACAAGCACAACATGACTTAACACTTGATGGAAAACGATTCTTTCGAAGCACAGTAGTAGTTGGTCACCAGGTTTGCACACATCTCAGGAAGGAGTTTGTTCCACCCTCTTTATAGAAACTCCTGTAGTTTTCTTGGCTGCTGCTAAACAACAACAAAGTTCAGCTCCCTCCTGAGTACCGAGGCCTGGAGACCGGCCCGGCCGCTCCTTTGTTGCCTTGGCAGTATGTTGGCAATCACTGTCAAGTTGGAAGACCACGACAATCTTCAGTATTCTTGCTGGTGGTCTTGTAGCTCGTTCCAGCCTTGTGCAGGTCCACAGCCTCGTTCCTGACATTTTTTGACAGCTCTTTGGTTTTTTCAATAGTCGTAGAGAAGCTGGAGCGGAAGGAACTGACTCTGAAGACAGGCGGCGTGCTTTAAACACAAGATAAGATCAGTAGTGTCTGTAATTGACTGACTGTAATCTGTGTCCCACATGGGCGCACAGCTGCCACAGACCGTTGTAGGGGATCAAATCCGTATTTCACTCAGTGACATCAGCAGGACCAGGTTTGACAGCATTCCTCGTCGAGCATGAATCGATGATTAATGTATTTGCTCGCTTGAAGATTTTATAGTAGACTTAAATATGGCTCCTCTCTGCAGTTTTCTGTACTTAACTGAAAGAGAGATCACAAGGAAAACAGCACGTACATGAAGTCTTCAGAACGAGGAGTTTAAATTCTGTTTGAGTGATTCAATGACTCTGCTGCTGTAGATAAATAAGAGTCTGACAAATGACCTTTCCCACCGCTGTGGGTTTAATTATATTACTCATGTAGGACCACCAAACTGTGCAAGGAATCCAAGAAGATGGAAAATCTGATGATGAAGACAAATTGGATCTATAAGTTGAATGTGGAGCTGATTTCTTATTACGAAGTGTGGCATGTAGTTGACCTGCAAAGGCTCTGAAACAGAGGAAAAGACATGAAGAATTGAGACTGATGTGAAAAATCCCATCAAAAACACCTGCAGAGGACAACTGACGGCATGTTACGCAGTGCTACCCAGCAGCCATGCTCGGTGCTGCTAACCAAGCCGGCCAGTGTAGCTGAGACCTTCCACCTCACACTGGGGCCATAAGGAGAACTTTTACTGCAGAATATTTAAATATGTATTCATATTGTGGTTGTGATCAAGTATATTACTTTTATCTGCAGGCCCTGCTGTCATATCTAGATATGTAAAACAGTCAAAAAACAACAAAATAATGTTCACAAGGTTTCTTTATTTTACACGACTGTTTCCTCTGTGGAGGCAGGGATGGTAAGCCGGTCTCTGCAGGTCTTTGGTCATAAATCATTAACATGAAAAATATGAAAATAGATAGTTATTTAAATAAAAAGTAAAAGCTTCTATTGCTGACACGCTGGCATGGAATCTGCAGCATTCACAGTCTCAGCTTTCAAACGTCGTGTTAACTCCTCTGTGGAACGGCGAGCTCAGGAGGCGGCAGAACCGCTCCCTGTCGTTGCAGATGTCTCAGGATGTCCAGGATGGAGTCGAGCTCAAGGCGGAAAGCATCCATCTCCCTGCTCTTGTCCTGAGCCAGGCGTCTCCAGTGCTCCAGCTCAGACTGCAGATCATCACCTGGCGTCTGCCACGCCCCCCTAAGCACCTGAAGGACAAACAAAAGACCTCAGGTTGTATTTGATACAGCAGAACTACTTCATCTGACCTCTATGTGGATCATGTCATCAGGGGAAGTGCACAGTCTTCTCCACCACACAGCGTATATGTTCAGGTTCAGCAGTGTGTTTAACTCTGATGTCTGTATGACTGCAGAGGGTTTCCAGGAGACGTTTAAAGTCTTTTATAGCATAACCTTCAGGTCAGCTTACGTTTGCCACTAGTTCAAGTTAGTTTCATTTACGCTGACGATGTGGATCCAGAACTGCTTTTGTTTGAACGTGGTTAGTTCATCACCCACCGTGGATGTCTTTGTGTTCAAAGTTAATCACACCTGCTGATTTAAAACACCTGGATCTTGACCTTAGGGGTCACATCAGGTTCTGGGTTCCAGTTTCTGTCAGCTGGTTGTGTCCTCACTGGTACCTGCTGCAGCTCCTTCTCTCTGTGCTGGTGTCGGAGCTCCATGTTCAGTATCTTCCTCTCCAAGGTGCACAGGAGTTTCACCTCCGAGCTTGAAGCTTCTTTAGCTTCCTTCAGCTCCTGCAGCAGTTTGGTTAGCTAAACACGAGACAGAGGCAGCTAATCAGCTGGTTTAAAAAAGGAACATGTACATGTGAGCTAGGCCTTAAAGTACTCAGCAGGGTCATTCAGTATGGAACGCCAGGGCTGTCAAAATGAATTAATTAAATACACCATTAAATAAATAATTAAATGTGTCAATAATTTATTGGAATTAATTAATTAAATACATATTTATGACATATTTAATTAATCAATTAAATTACCAGGACCCACACAGACAAAGTTTAAGTAGAGAGAGCAAAAAAGTGCAGTTAACATCTGATCATTGTGCTTTTTGTTCAATAATCAGCGTGACCTGTGTATAAACACATACACTTTACTAAAAGAGATAACGTCGGTGTTTCCGTCGTAGTAACCATTAGGTTTCACTGTACAAAGCTTGTTAGACACTATGAAACACGTGCAGACCTCACGCTGTTCGACTAATGTTTTTATTGTGAATATTGATCATGAGTGAAAACTGGAAGCCCCCTCTGCTGCCTCGGAGGCCTGTGCAGCACGGAGCGAGGTCAGCATATCCAGGAATGTCTTCAGCGCTGTAGCACACATCCAGCTGTTTAACACCTGCTGCTTATTCAGGAAACACTCACGTTACCTGGTGATGGTCACAGGTTAACGTGGGCAGCTGCAGCTCCATATAACACCATGTCGGCACAAGACAAGTACATTTGTTTTTTTCCTGAGCTCAGAGCTGCTGGAGTTTGTTTCCGTCAGAGTGACTGACCTGGGATAAAGACGACAAACAGGATTTAAACGGAGAGCGATGGACACCTAGAAAACTACAGAGCACGTTATCAGCGGCTGATATCCAGTCACTGGCAAACCTTCGCTCAGTTTTAGCTCTCAGTGGTTAAACACTGGACTTAATTCACTCAGCTTCTGTCAGTCGGGTCACGTTTACTTCACCGTTTTATTTACAACTCAGGAAATCAGTTTGGCTCAGATTAAAGTTATGTTTCATAACTGCATTGTTTTACTGAAGTTAAATGTCTCACTGGAGCACGTTAGACTGAACCATTCGCTTTTCTTTATCTGGCGTTCATATGTGTGATTTAAACTGAATTTCAAGTTAAAACTAACATTAAAAATCTTTTTTTATACAAGGAGAAAAGAGAAGGCACATTTCCACCAAGAGGAGCAGCGTTGAACCAGCGTAGATACTGAAAGACTTCACTAAACTCCACATTTATATCATATTTAATTATATAGCACGTGTATTTCAGTAATAGCTGATTTATCTCAGTGTATCTGTGAGACTCCTAAACTATAATGGAACCAAACAAATTTACTTGTCTTGTGCTGACATTGTGTTATATGGAGCACCGGCTGCCCACGTTAACCTGTGACCATCACCAGGTAACGTGAGTGTTTCCTGAATAAGCAGCAGGAGTTAATCAGCTGACAGGTGAGCAGGATGTGTGCAGGTAAACTGAGGGTCAGCTGGTGTCGTGAGGAAAACGTCGGCTCGTTATTTATGTTACAGAAACACAAGGACACGCGAGCAGGCGGAAAGAGACGACCGTTCAGTGAAGATGAGAACCTGCAGATGCAACATGTGGAACACATCTAACTGGTAAACGTGAAAAACAGTTACGATGGAACAGCGGGGCTGTGAGCTCGGTGCACGCCATCAGCTGGATGTTAGCTGGCAACATCTCGAAAACATCGGCGCACTTTTGCAAACATGTTCTATGTTGGCCAGCTGAGTGGACGTGAACTTTACGCCACTACTTTCACGGCTAAAACATTATTGAAAGTGTAGTTGGTGACAGACAAAGTGACATTTTCGAGCGCCACCACCATTGCTGCTTGTGATTTGAAATGCATTCTGGGATACCTGGCTGCCCCAAGTCCACACCAGCGATCGATTATCTAGGATTGACCCGACTTGACTTACTTTGCACAGTAACCAATCAGATGTTAGAGAAGATGCAGTGGCAGCGTTAACCCCGCCCACTTAGTTTGATGGGTGAGGCTGACAGATGAAATAAATTCATGAACAGTCAGAGGTCAGGACTGCCAAAATAAATAATACATCATGAAATAATTAATTAAATGTGTCAATAATTAATTAATTAAATGTCATAAATATGTATTTAATTAATTCCAATTTTAATGAATTATTTAATGGTGTATAACATTAATTCATTTTGGCAGTCCTGGCGTTCCATAATCCTGGCGTTCTGTGTACAATCCTGGATGGAGCCAGCACAGCGATCTTTCTCCACCTCCTCACCTGCGTCTGCAGAGCATCCTCCCTCCTCCTGGATATTCTCAGTGCTTCTTTGCACCCCTGCATTTCTTTCAGCTGCTTGTCCAGATGGTTCATCATTACCTGCAGGTACATATGAATGTTAAAACAGCAGGCGCGTGTCGTACAGAGGCTGCTTGATGAGGGAGCCCTACCTCCTGAGTGCTCAGCTTATTCGTCAGTTCTGCGACCTTAGAGTCTGAGTGTTCGAGTGCATGGGCGGCCCGCAGGTGGTCCAACACTCTAAAGTGTTCTGCATTCGTAGTGGATAACTGCTCTTCAAACTCCTCTGTCAGCCTGGGAGATTAAATCATATGTTTAATTCAGGGGCAGCAGGTGATTGGCTGGGTTGTTGAAGAACATCCTGCTTCTTTGCAGGACGGGTCAATATCTATTTGCACTATGAAGCACCGTCCAATCAGTTTTGCCTGAATCTGAAGAGTCTTTATGTTCTTGAGAATTCATCAGCAGCACAAATGTTCCAATAGCAGCCACGCATCCCCAACGTGACGTCCCCTTCACCGTTTTCCTGACAGATTGATCTGCATCATCTCCACACACTTTTTGTTCTTGAGTATAACCAGTGGTTTGCACTTTGTTGTACACCTGTTTATTTCCACTCACAAAGGTCAGACAATGATATTCCCCATCAGCCTTTTACGGCTCAGGGATAGAAATTCAACACTGTAAATGAACTTTGATATTTTGTCTGCTTCACTGCTTTAAGGATAACATTTCCTAAACACAAGTGCAAGTAGAAGCATTTGGAAACGAGCAGAAATCACACAGAAGCAAAACCACAGAACTGTACCTGGACAGCTGCTGCTCGGCCTGAGCAGCGTCGGCCTTCAGAGCTTCCTTCTCCTGCTCGCTCTGCAGGAGCACACGCTCCACCTGCTTTTTTAAAGCTTCGTTCTCCTGCAGAACCTCAGAGATATGACTCCCTGTCAGAAGGAAACATGAAAAAAAATCTTCTAGTGCCTCCAGCTAGCTGCATTTTTTAAATCTGGAAAACCACAGCCCTGCTTACAGACGTTCCTATATCCCTGCTGTTAGTGTTGCACTGGCATCGATGTGGGAATGTTCTTTCTTCTGATGCAAGTCTAGAATAAGTAAACAATACTTGTGTGTAAACCACTTTCAGTTACACACACACACACACGCACACACGCACACGCACACACCCACATACACACACACACACACACACACACACCCACACACACACACACCGGTCGATTCACTTGTCTGAACTATAACGTTTGTTCCCTGAAAGAATAACGAGGTACAACACGGTGCCTCGCCGTGCAGCGTTGCTCAGTGAAGAGCAGCTATCGACCTGCAGGATGTGCACATGCAGGTGGGGCCAAACCTCACAGCTCATCTGTCTTAAAGATGTAATCAGATGTCTTCAGCCAGGCTTGATGTACTATATGTAAATGAACTGGTACTTTTCTACTACTAGAGCTTTTACACAACGTGCCTCATTCATGCAATAAATAAATCTACCTACTGTTCACACACACTCATATGGAAGCTTCGGAAAGCAACGTGGGGTTAGTATCTTTCCCAGGGAAACTTGGCATGCAGACTGGAGCAGTTAGGGATCGAACCGCCGACCTTCCCTTCAGCAGATGACCTGCTCTACCCTCGGAGCTACAGCCACCCCCCATATGTGCATGTGTTTCCTCTCCTTCAGGGAACAGACGTTATAGGCATAACTGGTCATTTTTAACACTTGAGTTTCCACACAGCTCTGAGTTTGCTGTAACTCTGATCTTCTCTGTGGCTGCGTGATGAACCAACAACAGCACGACTGGTTGACAGATCACATGGAGCATATTTGTGCCTCCATCTGACGACGAGGCTTTCTGCAAGCAGACTGCAAACGTGCCTCTTCTGAACCATAAATTGCCCCCTTTCACTCTCTATGTACTTATACAGCACTCTGCATTGAGTTATGAGTTGTTATTAATCTTTGGCTCTCCCACAGCACGACTTTTGTCTCGTCTCCTTGCTCTCATCCCCGATGAGGCGAATCTTGTTGGGATTTGGAATTATATAAACAAAATCAAAGTGAATTAAACAGTGTGACCACAAAATATTTTCATTGTATCAGGTGATCTTTAGTCCCTTTTGTGTATTTTAAAAAGTGCGTTCCCACCTGTGAATACTGTGGGCTGATAGGTCTTCTCACACAGAGCAGCTGGGAACGTTTCTCCTGCTGCAGTGAGGAGACCTGGTTCTTGGTATTTGCTCTCAGTGGATCGTCTTTCTGCTCGTGTGTTGGGGGCAGACGGCGTGTTCCTCCGTTCCTTCTTCAGTTCCTGAATGGTCCGTGTCTTTTTAGCGAGCTCTTGATTCAGCCGCTCAAGCCGCACGCCAAATGCTGCCTCGGCTTGGCGCTGGTGCCGGCCGGGACTCGGCAGGGCCTGCAGAACGAAGGGCTCTCCTCAGTGTTGTATGATCGAGTTTATTTTGTGTTATCAACTGCTCCATTATCCTACTCCATCCATTAGTCCAAGGTTGCAGAGCAAAGCCTGCCTGCTCTCGCATCTGGAGGCAGCTAAGAAAATAGCTCATTGCTTTTAGTGAGACTTGTACTGACCTTCAGCTGCTGCTGGAGAGACTCGATCTGCTCCTGCAGAGATTTCTCTGTCTGTTTGTGGCTCTGCTTCACACGGTACAGCTCTTCCTCCAGAGCCTGGACTACTGATGACTGGGACCCAGCTGCTGCTTCAACCTGCTGCTGCCGCTGCAGCTGCTGCTCCAGCTCACAGATCTGCTGCTCGTAGCGAAGCTGCAGAGCAGACACATAGTGGCATTCAACAAAAATCTGCTACACTGTTGCAGGTCGTTCGTTTTTAAGACTCAGTTTGTGAGCATGATTAAAATGTATCTGATTTGTGTCTAATTTAATTAAATAACTGTGACACGTTATATATAAAACTGTCCTTAATGAAGAGGAAATAATAATACAGGACCAAGCGCAGTATCAGTGACTGCAAGCAAAGAAACAACAAATCAAAAGCAGCTACCGACCAAGCAACACTGTTACTGATCCCTGTGTGAAACAAACCACATGTGCTTCACACTTTCTTCTTTATGTATAAACAGTGATACACAAACCAGTTAACAGGTACAGCTGGAAACTGAGCCAGTCAGCAGCTGACAGGCTCGTGGGTGTAACTAAGCAGGCCGACGCCTACAGACTCCACAGCAGAGTGGCTGCAGTCATTATGAAACAATGCTCTGAAAACACTAATGAATGTGTCCATGACAAGAGTCCAAACTGAAATAAAACCTTTCTGTCCTTCAGTTTTTCTACAGAAATCAAAATGGCCAGTGCTGTAAAGCGACTCATAGTGCTGTAAAGCGCCTCATAGTGCTGTAAAGCAACTCATAGTGCTGTAAAGCGACTCATAGTGCTGTAAAGCGACTCATAGTGCTGTAAAGCGACTCATAGTGCTGTAAAGCGACTCATAGTGCTGTAAAGCGACTCATAGTGCTGTAAAGCGACTCATAGTGCTGTCACACAGCTGCTGAGGGGTATTTTACTACAGTGAAACTGTGTTATGATGTACTCACTCTGCCTCATCTCTTGATCTGCTAATGGTGCTTCAGTCCCTGGCTGCTCCACAGGACTGTGTGTGGATGTTAGAGCTTGGTGACTGAGACGAGCTGTGTAAAGAGCTTTAAGTGCTACGAGGCTACAAGAGGAACTAGTTCATGTGTTCATCTGATGTTTTTAATGATCATTTCATCATTAAATGATACAAACCACAGAAAATAATGGTTCTGACAGATTTCTATAAAACACACGGAGTCTCTGCTATAACCAGACGTCTGAAACGTGATTCTTCACTGTGATGAATCAAACTTCCACAGCAAGAACATTTCAAAGTGTTGGTTCAGCCAAATGAGCACAGACACACGTTTCCTCACTGATCTGCTGTAAGTCAGACATGTAAAGGAGAAAAATAAAGGTTTTACGTTTTAGTCTCACAGCTGTGCGGTTAAGAAGCTCATTTACTGACTGAAACTGAACTTATTATGTCACACGGCTTCCTCTTTGGGCTTCACAGCTCTCTATGAAGCTTTTGTCTGTCGCTCTGGTTTTCTACCACACCAAGCAGGAGGACGCACACAGGAAGAGACGTGGTGATCACAAAGTGTGGATTCAGTGACTTCTCCTGATGACCAGCAAGAGATGGTGGCTGCTCTAATTCTTTGGTATTAAGATGTGAGTAACATATTTTTACAAAGGACAAAACCCCACACTAGCAGACAGCTCTGAAAGGTGTGTCTAAACACGCCCCCAGCAGCCGAGGCTGGATGCAGGCTCACCTGATCCAGCCCTGACTATTCGCTTTATCAAATGGCAAAGTTTTAAGCCCAATCTTAAAAGCTGAGTGTTTGACCTCTGAACCCAAGCTGGGAGGTGGTGAACAGGTTGGTGGTGTGACGGGGGCTTTCTGTTTGGGGTCCTGAGTGGGAAGTGCTGGCAGGTCGTTACATCGACAAGCCTGTGGATGTTAGCTCTACCTTGACTCGGTGAAACTGCTGCTCCATAACCTGGAGGCTGCGTTTGGCTTCCTCGTCGTGATTCTCCAGCTCGGCCTCCAGACGTTGGATCCTTCGCTCCAGCAGAGCAGCGACCCGGCTGGAAGAGGACGTTTCGCCAGCGTCCTCGTGGCTGGCAGATGTGGCTGCAGCATAAATCAAAGCAGGCAGCGAGTTTGGGTTTCTGCTCCTGAGTATTTGTTCCAGCTCCTTCACCTGGTGAAAACAAGTGATATGAAGTTGTAGAAGAAGGAGAAATTAACTGTTAGTGTATGTCCGTGTGCCAAACCTGTCGCTCCAAGTCCTTCATCCTCTTCAAGTCCACAAATTTGTCTCTCGCCTTTCTCTGCCAGCTGTTTCTTTTGCCCACTTCCTGTTTCAGTTTTTCTACCTGAAATGGAGACGGCCTGTTACTTCCCACTTTCCATCCTCATTCCTAAAGCTTTCACTGTTGTCACTGTAAAGCACCACAAAAGAAGACGCTCTAGAGCAATGTTTCCAGAGCAAAGACAGACACGTTCCTTAAAATTAACACAACTAAATCCATTTTAGTTTTTTCAAATCAAAACAACAGTTTCCTTGAGGCACATTTTTCTGTAACATAAAGAACTGAATGTTAGACAGAAACCAACAATCACACAATCCCCTGTGGGAGGTGCTCTGTGACAGCAGGAAAGAAAACGATGGTTTGTGGCAAAACCATCACAGCCTGGTCACATGGTCTGACTGGGAGAGTACAACCACCAGCCTTAAATGGGAATGATAAATTATTCAAGTTGTACATCTAAAAAAAGTACAACAACAACAAAGACAAATAAAGTTCAACAAAGAAAACAGTCTCTAAGACTAAACACTGAGCTCATTAATCATAAATGGTGTGATTGAATGTTTTGTTTCTATTATAAGTGTTTAAATGTTTAAAGCATTTAATGAAAACTACCACACAGATGCTAAAACAGACTCTTAGACTCTATTTCAGGTACAAACACTGAGTCACACGTTAGAAGGTTATGTTACAGTCATTGAATTAGCCTGCTTTATGTCCTGGTGGGCGGGGCTATGACTCGCCACACCCACTATCAGATCTTTACATGGAGGAAGCTTTTGAATAGAGATTGAACATGTGATGTAGTCAAAGGAGCTTGCAAAGAAAAGCGTCTGGACTTCTTTAAGTTACTTGAAGACGTTTCACCTTCATCCGAGAAGCTTCTTCAGTTCTAAGGTCAAATGGTGGAGAGTCCCAGATTTAAACCTAGTGGGAGTGTCCCCCCACAGAGGGACAAAAGGACCCCCTGATGATCCTCTAATCACATGAGCCAAGGTGTGAAACTGGGTGTGGGTCCCAATCAGCCAGAGTTTCGGGTGAGCTCATTGTGAAACCTGGCCCCACCTTATCATGTGATTTCCTGAGGTCAGATGTGAGTGGGCGTTAAGGCGTCTGGGGAGGAACTCAAAACTGGATTATAGATGGCAGAGAGTTGGTGTCGTAAACCACCGCCTCTGTTCAAAGATGGTCGCTCACAGTGGACATAGATGCTTCTTTCACTCCTCTTTCAAACCAATAGTAGCCAACCTTTACATGGAGGAAGTGGAAAGGAAGGCTCTTGGCTCTTTCAAAGGAAGAGTACCCAGCCACTGGTACAGATATGTAGACGACACCTGGGTCAAAATCAAGACACAAGAAGTGGAATCCTTCACTGCGCACATCAACGCTGTGGATAAAAACATCAAGTTCACCAGGGAAGACACAAAGGACGACTGTTTGCCTTTCCTGGACTGCGCTGTGCACATTGAAGAGAACGGAAACCTCACCATCGAAGTTTACCAGAAGCCCACACACACGGACCAGTACCTCCTGTTTGACTCCCATCACCCTCTGGAACACAAACTTGGAGTAATCAGGACCCTACACCACCGGGCAGAACATGTTCCCTCTAAGCCTGAAGGAAAAAGAAGGAACACACACATGTAAAGGAAGCACTCAAAACGTGCGGCTATCCTAAATGGGCGTTTTTAAAGTCAGCAAAGAGGCACAGAAAAGAAGATCAGACACCAGCGAGGGAGGATAAGAAGGACAGGCGCAGCAACATTGTCATCCCCTATGTAGCCGGTGTATCAGAGAAACTCAGGAGGGTTTTCTCCAAGCATGACATCCCGGTGTACTTCAGACCCAGCAACACACTCAGACAGAAACTGGTTCACCCGAAAGACAAAACTCCAAAACACAGACTTAACAATGTGGTGTATGCCGTACAGCAGCGAGGAATGCTCAGACCTCTACATTGGAGAGACCAAACAGCCACTTCACAAGCGCATGGCACAACATAGAAGAGCCACCTCCACAGGACAAGACTCAGCAGTCCATCTGCATCTAAAGGTCAAAGGTCACTCTTTGAGGATGCCAATGTTCACATTGTGGACAGAGAGGACAGATGGTTTGAAAGAGGAGTGAAAGAAGCATCTATGTCCACTGTGAGCGACCATCTTTGAACAGAGGCGGTGGTTTACGACACCAACTCTCTGCCATCTATAATCCAGTTTTGAGATCCCTTCCCAGACGCCTTAACGCCCACTCACACCCTGGGCCATCTGACCTCAGGAAGTCACATGATAGGGTGGGGCCAGGTTTCACAATGAACTCACCCGAAACTCTGGCTGATTGGGACCCACACCCAGTTTCACACCTTGGCTCATGTGATTAGAGGATCATCAGGGGGTCCTTTTGTCCCTCTGTGGGGGGACACTCCCACTAGGTTTAAATCTGGGACTCTCCACCATTTGACCTTAGAACTGAAGAAGCTTCTCGGATGAAGGTGAAACGTCTTCAAGCAACTTAAAGAAGTCCAGACGCTTTTCTTTGCAAGTATCATTAAAATAAAAAGTAGTTAGCACAGACAGAGGATTCATGCAGATTGAGGGTACAAAATAAATCAGTCTGTAACCATCGTGTGAGAGCGTCACCTGTTCTCTGAGCTGGTGTATCTCAGCTGTAGCAGCCTTCAGCCTGCCAGCATCTCTGTCCAGCATCTGCTGCTTCTCAGCAAACCACTGCAGCTTTTTCTTAAGGGCTGTCACGTCCTCCTGGTGCCTGTCCTCTAATGCACGCATCTCAAAGGTCTGGTTTCCTAACACGTTCAGGAGAAATCAGTTCTTACTCATATATACACAGCAGGTACAATAAGTATTGAACATGTCACCAGTTTTCTAAGTAAATATATTTCTAAAGGTGCTACTGACATGAAAGCTTCACCAGCTTAATCCCCACATTACAAGAAATCAAACATAAATGTCCACAGATGAAGTTATGTGTAAGAATGAGTGACACAGACAAGTCACAGCTGAGCTTTATCAGCACTCCGAAAGCAATCCTGCCTTTTTATAGGCCAGATGGGACCATCAAGAAATCATGATGGGTAAAAACAAATACTCTAGCTCAAGACCGTCACAGTCCTATTGTTGTAAAACATCCTGATTGGTTACAGATGAATTTCTAAAATCCTGAAGGTTCCAGTGGCCAGCGCCTGGTCATGGCCGGTCCTCCCCACAGAGGAACCGAATTATCGCAGAGCCAGGGGGCACTGGAGAAGAGGCCTGTATGCACAATACTGTTCATTACTGAAGAAAAAACAAAATGAAACACGTTTAAATTTTGCTGAAAAACAATCAAACAAGCCTTTGAAATACTGGAATAACATAGTCGGGTCAGATGGGACCATAGTTCCACTCGTTGCATGCATAATAAACACCATACCAACAGGTATGCACCACCAAGGTCTGGGTGGTTCAGCATGTGACACTGGAACACTTCAGGATGAAGGGAAAATGTGCCGACACATTCCTGATAGCGAAGAAATGACAGTAGATGCAGAGACAGGAAACTATTGACTGGCTTCAGAGAAAGAACATGAAGTGTCTCGCCCAGCCAATCACCTGACCTATATCCAGAACTAAAGGTCAGAGGTCATAGAAAGGGCCCGCGCAGCACTTTCAAGTTTTGAAGACTGTTTGTGTGGAAGTTTGGGCCAAAATCCCACCCGAGCACACCTGGGAATAGTTTCTCCACACAGGAGACGTCGTGAAGTCTCCAACAAAGGCTTTTTGTGCGACAGTTAAGTAAACATCAGTCAGTACGTTCAGTACTTTCCTCTGATGTTTTTGCATGTGTGGATTAGATGTCACATCTGGTGACGATTTCACTTTGAATCATACATTTAATGACTTGCACATATTTGTCAGTTTGATACATTTTGGGGTTTTATAAACAAATCACAAGCAGCAGCTGGTTACAGTGTTGCAGTAATCCTGACAGCATGTGATGCTTTTCTCTGTCACTCAACATTAAAGTGAGTCTCTTTGGTCAAACACAACATCTGAAGCTGCCACTTTGATTTATGGGTTTCTGCTAAGGTAGCACATTTTTAAACTGGCAGAGTTTTGCACATTTCTACAAAACGAAGCTCCAAACTTGGGCTTGTCATTATCCTATTATAGCATTTTGGACTTGGGTTTGTATATGAAGTGAAAAGGGGATGAAAAATATGGATATTGTAGTTTCAGGACTGTTCTTTATCTTACCCGCTGTGGAGGTGGCTCGGGCTTCAGCCAGGTCTCTCTCTTTCTTAATGAGCTGCATGTCCACCTCCAGAGCCTGCTTTTCTTGCTCAAGCTTGTGGACGTCCGCAGACATCTTGGCCTCATTTCTCTGCACAAAGATTCACATCTGTGCTACATCAAAGAGGCTAACATAGCCCTTCAAGCCTTACAGTACAGGTGGATGAGAGCGGTACTGACCTGAAGTGAGTTTATTTGCGCTAACAAGTCTGCAATGCGTGGAGTGTGATCCGTTAGGCATATACTTCCCACTGGCCTCGAAGTTTTATTCAGCTGCTCCCTGGTGAGGTTAGAGAAGGTTTACCCTGACCACAGAACAACCACATCTAGAGAACTTCATGATCTCTGTTTGTTAACGACCGACTTCACAAACTTAAAGTTAGCGCTGCTGTCCCTGAACACGAGTGACTCCGGTTTGGTCTATGTGTTGAATACCTTCCACACGCTGTTAGCTTCACTGTTAGCTTCGCTGTTAGCTTCACTGTTAGGTGCTTAAATGCACAGAATGAAGCGATGCATGAACATGTGTATGACTCGCAGTGTTCCAAGTGGTCAGTCTTTCACAGTGCACACAAACAACAACATATGTGTGGGACGTACAGGTCTGTCAGACGCTCACCTGGTGGCAGCCAGCTCATTCAGCAGCCGCTGGTTTTCTTTAAACATGGCCTCCTCGTTAGCTTTACTCTTGGCCTGCTGAGCCTTCATCTGTAAATACAGCTTCTCATTCTCCTGGAGGAAGATTAATGTAAAAAAACAATGAAAAGAACAACTAGGTACAAATCTTGTTTTTTAAAACCGTTGCTCACACCTAATATGGGCTTTTCTATTTACTGCAGTTTGTATAAAACTGAAAATGATTAGAATTTCATAAATTGTGCCCACACGGCGTCTTAACATAGAGCGTCTGAGGTACAGCACTGCTGCGAGTGGAGAGGACTTCTAAGTTGTTTTAAGCAGAAGGCAGAAAGACAAAGTTTAGGGGAAAATGAGTCCCTCTCATTAAAGATACTCTCATCTCCCAAACCTATGCAAACTCTTAAAGCAGGGGTCCCCAATCCCAGACCTCGAGGGCCGGTGTCCTGCAGGTGTTAGATCTCACCCTGGGTCAGCACACCTGAATCACATGATTAGTTCATTACCAGGCCTCTGGAGAACTTCAGGACATGTTGAGGAGGTCATTTATCCATTTAAGTCATCTGTGATGGATCAAGGACACATCTAAAGTAGATGTAGAGCAGCGAAAGTCCGCGGTGATCTGAAAATGATGTGCCGGGACTTTGCCATTCTCAGCGGCTCTAGTGACCCTTGACCTCCTGGTCAGCTATCGAGCTAGTGGGTAACAGACGTCTCCGAGAACGTTGGAGCGCTTTTGAAAATATGTGGTGTCTTGATAAACTGAGCAGATATTTGAGGTTTACACAGCTACATTCTCGCCTGAAAATATGTTAAACGTTTATTTTGTGACCCAGAAAGAATAATAAGAGTAATATTAAAACTAACTAGCTGCCGCCATTGTTGGAAACTGAGCTGGGCTGCGCTATGAATTCTGGGACACAGCTTCTTCTTCTTCGGGGTTTAACGGCAGCTGGCATCCTTGTACATGCAGTGCTGCCATCTTCTGTTTCAGTCCGTTATTACACTCTTAAATCCTACTACTTATTCCTGCGTCTTTTGGGATCTTACAAAGCTTCAAACGACGCGTCGACTATTAAATCAGTCGTCGATGATTTTGATAGTTGATGTAATCGTCACTAGTCGACTAATCGTAGCAGCCCTAGTATGTAGTGTCATAAATTTGCATCCATTCAGTTGATGATAGCAAATGTATAACATTACTTACACTGCTGGGATTACAGCTGACAGAACACAAAGTAGAAATCAGTCTATTTGTTTTAGAAACAAGTCCTAATAAAAGTCCTTAAAAAGACGAACTAACACTGAAATCATTGAGAGAAAAACGTTGTGACAAAAGTCACAATAAGATGTAGAGTTCAGGCTCACTAACCTGTTGGTAACCTTTTATCAGTGCCTCCTGCTCTTTGATTTCTTTATCAATCTGCTGGAACTTCTCATCTGCAGCAACATCTGCAGCCTCCACCCACCTCTTCTTCTGACTGGCTTCTTCTGCACTTCTCAGCTGCTGAGAGAAAAAACACAAGTCTTACCCAAATAAGAAAGGGCCATCCTACATTTTCTATATATATGGAATGAAAGTATGACGTGTTTATGCACCTTGCTTTGCAGCAGGTAATTCTGCTGTCTGAGTGAGCTGAGCTCCTCTGCTCCTGCCTTCATCATCTGCAGCTCCCTCTCCTTCTGTGCCAGCTGGGTCCTCAGCTGCTCCAGCACGGAGCTGCCAGTCTGAAAGGCAACAAACCAAAGTCAGGCCTCTCTTTCAGCAAGAATCAGTGTGCACAGGAGCTGCAACATGGTTTTGCTTTTCTCCCTTTGAAACACATTTTGACAGTATGTTTGTGTTGTGGCACTCTACATTTAGTGTTAGGAAAAACAACTCTGTCCTTGTAAAAGGTGAAAAACACTGTGGATGAACATGTGAAGTCCTTCTTTAAGCAGAGGCTGTTGCACTTCAGCTCTGCAGCTCAGTCCCTCCCTGGATGGCTCTCAGTTTGCTAAAGTGATGTGCAAACAACAAAGGCTCTAACTTTACTCACATCTTTCCATTTTAAATATTTAGGACCCAGAGCTGTACCAATGACCAGCTACTCAGGTTTTGTCTAGCATCTGTAAGCTTTAGGCTCTGCTTTGGTAACCAGCAGCAGATTTTAGGCACACAGACTTCACCCCACAAAGAGCTGGGCCTAACACTGTAAAACATGGCAAAAGGAGAGCTCTGAAAGGTCAGCTCAACCTCAATGCCAGACACCAACACAGACACAGGCTGGAGAGAGAACACATCCCTTCCATCTCCAACACCCTACATGTCCTGTTACTACTGTAACTTGGCTTCAGATAAGTAACAGAAGATGAATGGATTCATGTTCTCTGTATGATGTTGTTCAAGAAAAGCAGAGCTTATGGTTACTGCTGACACGCTTAGTATTAGAAGTTGAGATGGAAGTTAGCATGAGGGTGTTTGGTAATCCAATGCCACGTTCCAGAAGTTCCCGTCAGAATATCCTCTGGAATGCTCCCTCAAATCAATTAACTAATATCCCAGAAATGAAAACTGCACTGACACTGTTGTGTATTCAAGACTCACTAAATAAGCAGTGTGCAGCACACAGACCAGGCTCTATCCATCAATGTGCTGTAGGAGTGTTTCTCAGCACAAAACAACAAAAGTATTACAGCAGAGGTTCCCAAAGCGGGGGACGTACAGCCATTGCAAGGGGAGTATGAATGAAAAACGTGTGGACCTGCTGGCATAACGGACATGTTTATGACGGGGCTCCCACACTAATGCAAAGCAGAGGATGAAGCATCTCCAAATATGTTTCCAAACCAACTTCCTTCCAAGTCAAAGAAAAGATGATCATATCTTGCCTTTGGCTTCACCTGCACAAGTGCAAAGGTCGGTCTCCCTATTAGTTTAGGGTTATTAGTTTAGAATTAGTTTCCCCTGCGTCAGGAGCAGCGCTGGGCTCTCCAAATCACGGATAAATGTACTGATAGCAATGTTGAATATTATCACACAGGAAAAAACAACTACACACAAAATAATTAGACCATGACACCTTTCTAAATGGAGGGACAGTAACTGCGTGTGTGTAAGTGTGAATACAGGAACCTCTGTATCATGGTGTAATGTTAATGATGCATTATAAAGAACAACAAAATAAACTACCATAGCTATGCAGATGACACACAAATATATATCACAATGTCACCAGGAGACCGAGGCCCTGTACAGGCTCTTGGTAAATGCATTGTGGAAATTAATGACTGGTTGTGCCACAATTTTCTCCAGCTAAACAAAAACAAACTGAGGTAATAGTCTTTGGCGCCAAAGAAAAACGATTACAGGTCACCAGAGAACTTCAATCTATACACCTAAAAACCACAAACCTGGAGAGAAATTTGGGTGTAGTGATGGATGCAGACCTAAACTTAGAAAAACACATTAAGACAATAACAAAGTCAGCTTACTATCACCTTAAGAATATTTCAAGGATAAAAGATCTGATGTCCCAACAGGACCTGGAAAAACTAGTCCATGCATTCATCTTTAGTAGGCTTGATTACTGTAACAGCATCTTTACAGGTCTACCTAAAAAATCAGTCAGACAACTACAGCTCATTCAGAACTCTGCTGCTCGAGTCCTCACTAAGACCAAAAAGTGGACCACATCAGTCCAGCTCTGAGGTCTTTACACTGGCTGCCTGTCCGTCAGAGGATAGACTTTAAAGTTCTGATGCTGGTCTATAAAGCTCTGAATGGTTTAGGACCAAAATACATCAGTGACCTCCTGACCCAGTATGAACCTTCCAGATCCCTCAGGTCATCTGGATCCGGTCTTTTATCAGTTCCCAGAGTCAGAACCAGACACGGAGAAGCCGCATTCAGCTTTTATGCTCCTTATATCTGGAACAAACTCCCAGAAAGCCTCAGATCAGCTGAAACACTCAGTTTATTTAAATCCAGGTTGAAGATTCACCTGTTCTCAGCTGCATTTGAATAAAACACCAAATCCACACTTTTAAGCTTAAATTTCAACACTTACATTTTAACTACTGATTTTATCTACTGTTCTGATTTTATCCGTTTTGTTTGTTTGTTAATTAGTTTGTTTGTTTGTTTGCTTGTTTTAATCAATTTTAAATCGTGCTTTTTATTTGTTTTTGTTTTTTAATGTCTTTGAATCACCTTGTTGTTGAATTGTGCTATACAAATAAACTTGCCTTGCCTAATGAATCTACTTTGCTAAGATACAAAACAAGCCCTGTTTTTCTCTTTTCCAGCTTCATCACTGGAATGTGCTCCTCGTAAGTGAAGTCACTCCAGAGTTCAAACAAGATTACCCAAACACATCTTCCTAAAGTTATACAGGTTATTACCGACCACACAGAGTGAAAAGATGCTGGTGGTCAGGAAAACCTGCACAAACAGTATTTCCTTACACTGATCTGTGGAAGATGTTGCTCCAGCCTGGTTTCTCTGACTTCCTGTGCAGAATCCTGGTGTTTGGTAGCGTCTATTTGCTGCTGGAGGACAGCCACCAAGGACTGAACAGATGCCACTAGTTCATTCCTCACTGTTACTCCTGGTTCTAGCAGTGAAAACACACAGAAAGGGATTCAAAGAAGTGCTACAAAGTCAGGACGTTACAAGGTAAACTGACAGGATTGATGCTGGCTGATAAGAAATGGAGTTAAGCAGTTATCCAATGATCGATCAATGACTGTACAGTTTCTAACAGCGTGGAAAGCACACCATTCTTTCTTACATTATCTAAAGCTTGATGTGTGCAGTTAATAACCTGTGCAGTCCCAGCAATCTTCGTGGGTCTTTGTGGATGTCGCTCTGTGTGGACACTGTGAGGAAACAGCAGACCGGGGTTTGGCTGGTGCAGCAGAACCTCTACTTATCCCCGATGACCTTGAAGTCACCGCCGCTCTCCCACCCAGTCGCTGGCCTCTGACAGGAGCTGGAGTGGCTCGTCTCATTGAAGAGGTACAGGAAGGAGAAGTCAGGGAGCCACGGGAGGCCTGAGGAAACGTATGATGCAAAGTGTGAATGTAATCTCTTTTCTACAGTAGTGCCTTTTATAGTTTGCTCACCGGGTGTTTCTTAGTTGTGCCAGTGTGAGATGATGTGAGAGAAGAGCTTTTGGTATGATCCTGCATCAGCTTGTCTACTTCTGCTCTGATGCTGCCAATCAGATCCTTGTTGGGGGGGTGAGCAGCACCGATTGGGTGGCTTGTCGACTCCTCGGCCCCATTTATTGCTGCAGCTGCAGGGGGCTGTGACTCATCCACGAAGGCCCTCTCCAGCCCCCCGGACGTCTTTTCTTGGTTGGGTCCCACAAAACTGCAATCAAAGTGAAAACCACAGTAAAAAAGAAACAAAATATTTTATGTAACTTTACAGTTACTACTGTAACTATTGTTTCAGACGAGTGTCAGTGATGTCAGGATGGTGAGTTCTTCTAAATACAGACAGATGGTGGATAACACATTTTTATCTCATATTCATCTACATAAATGAGTACACATTAGTGCCCAGCAGAAGACGGTGGACGGACGGACAGACGGGTGGATGGAAGTATGTACACCCAGGCTTCAGCATTAGTCGTCACATCTGCCCGACTTTCATTGACAGGTAACACATTTAGCTCACCTGTCACATTTGCCTTTGCTGTGTAAACGACATACTTTTATTTTCTTGGAGGGTGCAGATGGTTTCCTAATTATTACCATCCATGTCATAATCATTGACACTCTGAGTCCAGACCTTTGACCAGCTGAAAACATTTGATTCATCATGAAACATAAAGAAGAGTCAGGAATGATGAGCAGTTAGACAAGAGTGGGACAACAATCCAGCAACTGGTTTCCTACTATCAGATGTCTCAGGACTGTTGTTGAAAGACGAGGGGCTGGTACACATGGCCCAGTGTTTTTGAGATGTGCTGCTATCATTAAATACAACAGATTTTTTTATTTTTTAATTGTACATTTTATAAATATCAGATATATTTTCTTTGTTTTGCTGGGAACAAACAGGGGCTTCATAATATTTGCAAACCAATGCAAACTTTAACATTCTGCACAGCCTCACACAGAACTGATGATCACAGACGTTGTCCTGCTCTCCATAACGATCGATGCTTTCATTGTTTTGTTTTGGACGATTATTGTTTGTTTCACTGTTTTTGTTTGCGAGTTTATTCTTTGCTTCTTGTTTTATTGCTAGCAGAGTTTCTCCAGTTGATCATCCCAACCCACGGATGAACTGCTGTCCACAGCATACCAAGAACTCTTGTTTATAATAATAATAATAATAATGATAATAGATTGCATTTATATAGCACTTTACAATACCACTATTCCTTCACTCTCACATTCACACACTGGTGGAGGCAGCTACAGTTGTAGCCACAGCTGCCCTGGGGCAGACTGACAGAGGCGAGGCTGCCATATCGCGCCATCGGCCCCTCTGGCCGTCACCAGTAGGCGGTAGGTGAAGTGTCTTGCCCAAGGACACAACGACCGAGACTGTCCGAGCCGGGGATCGAACCAGCAACCCTCCGATTACAAGGCGACCTCCCAGCTCTTGAGCCACGATCGCTCCTTAACATAGTTAAGACAAAATGTGACGTCAGATTTAAGCTCGTCTGTTGGCTGATGTTTGAATATTTACAGCGAGTCCCTTCAAATATTACTTGAACTCTGTGTTTGTGCCACAAACACTGAGATGCTGATGAACTGGGAGGAAAACAAGCTGACCTGACAGGCTGGAGGGTGAAGCCTCTAATTTGAGCTGCCTCTGGTCGGAGGAGCCTCATCAGCTCTTCTGCAGTGGGCAGCTCTAAATACACAAAGACAAAAGAATTTCTCAGCAGACTTTTATCCTTTACGATCCTGCCCATCACAAACACTTTAGCACAAGTAGGATCTTATTTATGGGGCTAACACACATGAAGTGACACAGAAGTGGAGCCCAGGTGTGACAAATGTGAAATGAAGACCTTTCAAGTCTTTGAAATCTGTGGAAAATAATCAAAAATATTGATGCTTTTTCCAAAACTGTCAGAACATGACATCAGGGTTCATCCATGTTGCACATTTTCTCATTTGCAGTGTCAGAAAGAGCCGTTGGGGTTCGCTCACTGAGCAACCACAGACCTGGGGTTTATACACTGTATACTTAGACTGACAAAGACTGAAAGTAGAATCATTTCTGACCTGAGTCACTGGTAGAAACAGGCTGCAGAGACTGTTGGGCATGTTGAGAGGAAGGAGACAGAGGTCTGTTGATGCTCCATCTCCCTTCCAAAGATGAGGTGTGATGACCACGGCCATCTGAATCCTCCACAACATGGACCTGCCTGTAGGCCTCCTGCAGAGCCTCCAACTCCGAGGCCCCACTTTGCACGTAAGACTGACCTGTTGAGAAAATGAGTGAAGTTCATCCAGAAAGTTAAATGAAACTTGAACGATGTTTTAGAGAAGCTTCAGTCACGTTTAAAGAGTTTGTTTCACGTGTTTACATGCTCGTTTACATCCTGACCACATATGTCTTATAATCTGGTTTCATTATGTATATTTACATATTATTTTACGTAATGAGGCTGAAGTTATTCAAATGTCTTCTGTAAAAGTCAATATATAATTCATTCATTGCATAGACTGAAAATGTGAATCACAGTGTGTGAGATGTGGATTAGACACTTTATGTAATGATCTCTGTCAAAGATCAGGGACTGTGGCTTCTCCTTAGAAGCAGTAAAATCACAGACACTAAAGAGGAAACTGCATCAGGAAAGAGCAGCCCAGAGAAAGAGCTACATCTTAATACCAGAGCTGAAGACCATCTATCATCCTGACACTATATTTCTGATCATGCTGGAGCTCACAGTACACTGGGAGGAGCGGATCGAGGAGGCCAATGAAAGGAAAGTACCAGGAAGTAGTGCAGGAGTGCAGGGGAAGGGGCTGGAAGACTTTCTATGAGCCCATAGAGGTGGTTGTTGGAGCTTTGCAGGACGATCACTCTGCAAAGAGGCCGGCTGGGCGTGGCTGGGGCAGCCAAGAAGAGGCCCGTCCAGGCTGTGAGCGAAGCGGCAGAGAAAGCCACAAGGTGGCTGTGGATCAAGAGGGCTGATCCGTGGGTAGCTACTGGTACGCAAGTCAGGGCCTGATCACGCCCGGCTGGGTCGCCTGGGTGAGGGTGTGTGATGTTGTGAGACCCGAAACACCCGATGACCCCAGGATACATCACTGAAGATGCGTACCAGTGCATCCAGGAGATTCTTGCATAAGAAAATAATTTATAGAGTGAGGAGGAACTGGAGCGGAAAAAGATGTATGTTGTATGGTCGTTACCCTTCAAGCTCAGTTTGTCAGCCACAGAACTGGGAGCGTGATGGTCCTACAAGCACTACCACTCACTGTTTAGGGGTCCGTGCCCCGAGTGCACCAAGCACCTCGTGAACCACTACTTCACCCTCCACACAAGCTCCTGTCACAGCCCTCGGGTTGTGTCGAGCTTTTTGTGTTACCTCCTGATGTTGCTTCTACCTGGTATAACATTTATCACTATGGCATCATCACCAGTCTGTGAGAGGGTTCAACCATAGAACTGGGACTGAACTGCACCTGTGGTGTGGTAGACCCAGCCTCTATCGAGCTCGTGCGGCGCTGGTGGTGCATGTCGTGCAGAGGCTTGTCTTTCCATGATGTTTCCGTTCTCTGTGTTTCTGTTGCCTCAACAGAACCATGTACTCTAGGCACACTATCAGCTGTGGCCATGTTCCTGGATTCATGGATCTTAGCCGTTTCATTCTGAATAGTGGTTCTGACTTTCACTGGTTCTTTGCCTCCTTTCTTTCGCTGTGTATCGTCTCAGGGTGCTGGACTTGGGCTGAAAGTGCACAGAACATGGCCCCCTGCTGAATCCAGTATCTAATTTAAAATCCTTCTCATCACATAAAACATCTTACGTACAGTATTTCCCCGAAGAACACTTCACTCTCAGACTGCAGGTTTACTTCTGTTTCCTATGAATATTTCTAGTTACAGAAATTTCACAGGCTTATCCCTCAAAACTGTAAATGCAAAAACATTGCACAAAATAGTTTCCAACCACAGGAAAGTTATTTCATTTTTGAGATAAACTACGTTTTATAAACTGTAGGAAAAATGAAAATAACTATTACTGTGCACAATTTGCAACAAAGCAGCATGAAAATAAACAACTTCCAACAGTGTAATTTAAGTTCTAAGCCTCCCAGAAACTACACACAAAGGCATAAAGTCAAACATGACTTGTAAAAACACCAGCTGACCTTTGAAAGGCCCTGTAGGGGAAAACTAGGTTTTGTGTATGTTGTAACGACACCACTTCTGGTTTTCGCAGGTAATGGCGGACTTGAAAGTTCGCACTGACAATTTGATGATGTTAATTGCAACGTAGGAAGTGCTATGAACAGCTGATCCAGGTGTGTTTCTGGATTATGTTACTGTGGTTACGAGCACCTTTTACTTGATTTTTGCAAAGGAAACCCTGACCTGGGACAAGCTGAATACATGCTGTGTACAACTCCTGTGGTGCACTAGCTTATTTGTGTCACGGTTTGCGGGGCAAGCCGTGTGTAAATTATTAAAGGACCCTTTATGCAGGCAGCTCAGATGCAAGTGAGTTTATTCATCAAATGTTGATACAAACAGAGATGGTGAGGGTGAGCATGAAACTAAGCAAAAACCTAAACTGGAAAAACGAACAGAAACAGAGATGCAGGGAGACACGGAGAGACAACCTGAGACGACGGAGGGAGAGACGCAGTCCAGAAAACACCAAATAACGCACACAAGAAAACACAGGGTTTAAATACACACAGGGCAATCAGGGAATGGAAACAGGAGGGAGACACGGCTGGGAGTGATTGGACATAACGAGACAAGGGGAAGCGAAACTAGAAACACTAACGAGAGACGCAGACCTGCAAAATAAAACAGGAACTCACACATGGAAAGACACAGACTAAGGAACACGGACTTTACACCGAGGAAATGACTAAACATTAAACTGAGGAAGAACAGAACCAAAATATATCACAACAATAGAAAACACAAAACGCTGGTCAAAGACCCGGGATCATGACAATCCTACCAGGATTTTAAAATAGTTACACAAATGGGAGCGTGTACGTGCTTAAAGGGTTAAAGTACTTGCTCACACGGGGTCATCTGATTGGTGGAATTTTCTCTGGATCATTGTAGAGTCTTTACCTTACAATGTAAAGCACCGTGAGCCAATTGTTGTTGTGATTTGGTGCTGTATAAATGAAACTGAATTAGCCAGCTGCAGTGATGGGTATGCAGGGATTGTGCATAAAGCTGCACTCTTATCCTCGAGCAGACTTTCTCAGGGTACGTGACACGGTCTTGGTAAACAGCCGTGTAGAGTCTAAATTTTGTTTGCCATGATCTTCTCTTTCAGGTCAGCTGCTCTGGCATTCAGTGTCAGTAGTCTCTATCGTCTCCTGTGGCCAGCGTATTATTCTAGTGGGGGGAGCTGATAATTGGTGCGTGCATTGATGGCTGTGATCTTATTGCTACTGTTCAAATGGCTTCTCAGCAGCTGTCTCGCCTTCTGGAAATATCTGGCTGTGGTTACCCTTTCTACATCATCATGGTTCCTGTTGGCCTGTGGGTAACCTACTTGTAGCTGTCCTGTGCATCTCCCATTCTGCCTTTTTACAGCTCAACCCATTCAGCCTGGACCATCTTCACTTTCTTTGCAACCATTCAGCCACCCTTATCCAGTCACAAGAACATCCAGATATCTTTGCGGCAGATCCTGGTGAGATGGATCAGTAAAGTAACGTCTCACTAACTCTTGGGCTAACTTTTGCCTCTCTTCATCCTAGTGGCCAACGTTGTGACCCTTAGTCTGGATCCGGTCTTTTATCAGTTCCCAGAGTCAGAACCAGACACGGAGAAGCTGCATTCAGCTTTTATGCTTTTATTGTTATATATTATATTTTATATATTATATATATTATATATGTTATATATTATATATTATGTCCTGACTGCAGGACAGTGCAATACCTGTAATACCTACAGCATGTTCTAATCGCTCTAATAGGATATTATGGTCAACAGTATCGAATGCTGCACTAAGGTCAAGAAGGACAAGCACAGACATGAGTCCACTGTCAGAGGCCATAAGAAGATCATTTGTAACCTTCACTAAAGCTGTTTCTGTGCTGTGATGAACTCTGAAACCTGACTGAAACTCTTCAAATAAACCATTCCTCTGCAGATGATCTCTTAGCTGTTTGACAACTACTCTTTCAAGGATTTTTGATATGAAAGGAAGGTTGGAGATTGGCCTATAATTAGCTAAGACTGCTGGGTCTAGAGATGGCTTTTTGAGTAAAGGTTTAACTGCAGCCACCTTGATGGCCTGTGGTACATAGCCAATTATTAGAGATAGGTTGATCATATATAAGATCGAAGAATTCATCAATGGCAGGACTTCTTTGAGCAGTTTTGTAGGAATGGGGTCTAAAAGACACGTTGATGGTTTGGAGGAAGTAATTATTGAAGTTAACTCAGAAAGGTCGATTGGAGAAAAAGAGTCTAACTTAACATCAATGGTACTAAGAGTAGCTGTAGATAATATTACATCTGTGGGATGATTATTGGTAATTTTTTCTCTAATGATAAAAATTTTATTTGTGAAGAAGTTCATGAAGTCATCACTAGTTAACGTTAAAGGGATGGTTGGCTCAAAAGAGCTCTGACTTTTTGTCAGCCTGGCTACAGTGCTGAAGAGAAACCTGGGGTTGTTCTTATTTTCTTCAATCAGTGATGAGTAGTAAGCTGTTCTGGCTTTGCGGAGGGCTTTCTTATAAAGCAACAAACTATTTCTCCAGGCTAAATGATGATCCTCCAAATTTGTGACACGCCATTTCCTCTCCAGATTACGAGTCATCTGCTTTAGGGTACATGTTTGAGAATTATACCACGGGGTCAGGTACTTCTGATTAGAGACCTTAGTTTTCACTGGAGCTACAGTATCCAGAGTCGTACGTAGTGAGGAGGTGAAATTATTAACAAGATAATCGACCTCTGTTGGGGTAGCGTTCAGATAGCTGCTCTGCTCTGTGTTGGTACAGGGCATTGACGATGATAACAGTGGCTGGATTATATTCTTAAACTTAGTTACAGCGCTTTCAGAAAGACATCTACTTTGATAAAGTCCACTCTCCACTGCTGCGTAATCAATTATTGTAAATGTAAATGTTATCAAGAAATGATCAGACAGGAGAGGGTTTTCAGGAAACACTGTTAAATGTTCAGTTTCTATGCCATATGTTAAAACAAGATCTAGAGTGTGATTAAAGTGGTGGGTGGGTTCTTTTACATTTTGAGAGAAACCAATTGAGTCTAACAACAGATTAAATGCCATGTTGAGGCTGTCATTTTTAGCATCAACATGGATGTTAAAATCACCCACAATAATTATTTTATCTGAGCTCAGAACTAAATTAGATATAAAGTCTGAGAAATCAGACAGAAACTCTGTGTAAGGCCCAGGTGGACGGTAGATGATAACAAGTAAGACTGGTTTCTGAGTTTCACAGCTGGGGTGGACAATGTTAAGCATCAGGCTTTCAAATGAATTAAAAGTCTGTCTTGGTCTTTCATTAATTAATAGACTGGTGTGAAAAATTGCTGCCACACCTCCCCCTCGACCTGTGCTTCGAGATTTCTGGTAGTTAGAATGACTCGGGGGTGTTGATTCATTTAAACTAACATAATCATCCTGCTGCAACCAGGTTTCTGTAAGGCAGAGTAAATCAATTTGTTGATCAATTATTAAGTCATGTACTAACAGAGACTTGGAGGAGAGAGACCTAATATTTAATAATCCACATTTCACTGTTTTACTCTTTGGTTCAGATGTGGATACTGTATTGTTCTTTCTTTGTAATTGTTTATGTTTAAGTTGTTTGTTGCTGGTTTTTAGTTTGTTTTTTGTCTTTTTGGGAGCTGACACAGTCTCTATGGAGATGGGTTTTTGGGGGGGTAGCAGGAGGAGAGAAGCTGCAGAGAGCTGTGTAAGACTGCACTCTGCTTCCTGGTCCCAACTCTGGATAGTCATATTTTGAGGGGTTTAATAAATTTGTCCATATTTCTAGAAATGAGAGCTGCTCCATCCAAAGTGGGATGGATGCCATCTCTCCTAACAAGACCAGGTTTCCTCCAGAAGGTTTGCCAATTATCTATGAAGCCCACATCGTGTCTGGGACACCACTCAGACAGCCAGCAATTTAAGGAGAACATGCGGCTAAACATGTCACTCCTGGTCTGGTTGGGGAGGGGACCAGAGAAAACTACAGAGTCCGACATTGTTTTGGCAAAGTTGCACACCGATTCAATATTGATTTTAGGGACCTCCGATTGGCGTAACCGGGTGTCATTACTGCCGACGTGAATTATGATTTCACTGAATTTACGTTTACCCTTAGCCAGCAGTTTTAAATTTCCTTCAATGTCGCCTGCTCTGGCCCCTGGAAGACAATTGACTATGGTTGCCAGTGTCTCTAGCTTCAGAATCACCAATTACCAGAGTTTGACCCCCAGCGGGTGTGTCACCGAGTGGGGAAAAACGGTTAGACACATGAACGGGTTGGTGGTGTACCTGGGGCTTCTGTTTAGGACTATGCTTCCTCCTCACCGTTACCCAGCCACCCTCTTTCCGCAGCTGCTTGGGATCTGCCGGGGAACAGCTAGCGGGGCCTACGCTATCTTCGGCTGCACCAGCTACAGGGGCCTGGCTAGCTACGGGTGAATGAAGGGTGCGAAGCTGAGTCTCCAATTCAGTAATCCTGGCCTCCAGAGCTGCAAATATGCTACATTTGTTACAGATATCATTACTGCTAAAGGAGGCCGAGGAGTAACTAAACATCTGACACAATGAGCAAGAAAGTGCAGGAGGGACAGGTGAAGTAGCCATGGTGCTAATGAGTCGGCTACGAGCTAAGCTAAGCTAGCGAAACAGTACAGAGACAGTGAGTGAATACTTTGGCTATAAATTAGGTAGTGAGTACACAGAAAGTGTGCTTCGGATGAAGCATGTGAAGATTATACTATGAAGAAAGAATGTATCTAAAACTTTTTAAATAAATCACTAAGCAGATAAGCTACTCAGAAACATCTGCTGTTTATTAGATAAGCCACATGCATTATGATCCCTCAATAAAACCAGATTCTGCCAGAACTGCATTCAAAACTATAAAGCCAATATTTTCAGCTTGTATGGCTGAAACATTTTGACATGATGAGCTTCCAACAATGAGTGAAACAGTAAGAGCATGTGGAGAGTTTGGAAACATCCCATTAAGAAAGAGAAATCAAACATTTGGATTCATTTTAATGAGCTCAGACTTGTTGAAAATGCAGAGGAGCTGGTTGTGAACTGAGCTTCAGATAAACACAACATACTGATATTCACTGTGGAGCTTTGAGTGGAAAAAGACAGAAAAACAACATGTGGATCCTGGAATAATGGGAGCTTCCACCTTTAAAGGACTGAAGAGGAAGAAGTTTATAAGGAATCATTTAGAAGAGTTTCAAACATCAACTGATTGAATCCATGAATCTGAAAACGTGTTTGTGAGTGAAAGAGACAGACATGTACAGCCTGAACTATCTGTTCAACAGTCAGTGTTTCTCTAACAGGAGACACTCTTTACACTCCACTCAGCACAGGGACACTGAGGAAGCAGGAAACAAGAACCTAAACCCAGGATAAAGAGTTTGAGTGAATGTGGTGTTGAAGGTGTGGAGGTGGATCAGAGTGTCAGAGGAGACTGACACATAGGGAGTGAGAAAGGTGACTGGAAAGGAAAAACTCAATGCATCATGGGAATCCCCCGGCAGCCTACATCTATTGCAGCATAACTAAGGGAGGATTCAGGGTCACCTGGTCCAGCCCTAACTATATGCTTTAGCAAAAAGGAAAGTTTGAAGCCTAATCTTGAAAGTAGAGATAGTGTCTGTCTCCTGAATCCAAACTGGAAGCTGGTTCCACAGAAGAGGGGCCTGAAAACTGAAGGCTCTGCCTCCCATTCTACTTTTATGCCGATGGTATCCAAATTTATTCCTCTTTGAAATCTAATGTCTGATAACGATATTAGTGATCAATGAGCCAAGAGAGGGGAGTAAAAGTTTAACAAGATTAGTGGGCAGTGGATCAAGTATACATGATGATGATCTTAATTTAGTGATCATGGAACATAGCTGAATTATTGTAGGAAGTTCAAATTTGGATTGAGAGGATGACAGTTGAGTAGGAAAAAAAGTGCAGGTAGAACAATTGACCATATCACAAGAAGTGGGAAACTGTTGATGAAGATTCACAATCCTAGTGTAAAAAAAGTTGTTACAGATCAATCACCTGGATCACCTGTTGAGAAAGAAAAAAAAGAGAGAAAACAAGCAAAAAAGAGAGCAATATAATAAACATCATCATCGTGACTATAACAGTAAATACTAAATATTAAACATTATTGTGCAGCATGTAGGATCGACAGCACAGTGTGCTTTGAGGTAGGAGCCAAAAAGGGTGTAGTTTGTGTGTGTGAGCACCCGTGTGTTCACCTGTGAGCATGAACGCGTTTGTTTTTAAAAGGTTCCTTCAGGTAATGATCTGCTAGAGGGTGTGGGGGGGGCCACAGCTCCATCCTCCAGCGCATGAAGCAGGTATGGAGGAGATCAAGGCTCCAGCCATCCAGAGGCCCCCAGAACACAAGAGACCAAGGAAGACCAAGACTGCTCTTTCTATATAGCAATACTGTGAACATGTGTGTCAAAATTAGATTTGTATTGTTGAAGGAATTACACATTTTTCACAAAATGAAACCAGATCAATAAAGTGGAAGAAATGTCAGTGAATAAAGCAAAGAGACGGGTTTCATTAAAGTCTGGTTTATTTCTTCATTGATGTTCAGGGTAAAATAACAAACAAACAAGCATTTGTTTGTTTAAAGTTATCACAGGAAACATAACATCAGTATTTCTTAGAAAGTATTTCCAGCAGAAACAATAACAGATTATTAAATGCCTAAAATCTTACACTACACCCTTACAGTTTAGTAAGGATTTTAAAAATATTTGGTGGAGAGGTTCAGTCTGATTTGACCAGTTATCCAACTCATATATTCCGTCTATGTGACCATGTTGTGCCTGCTTTAGCTGATCTTTAATGATTCAATGTCAAAGTTAATTTTTAAAGTACTAAAGGTTTTAACTCCAGAGGATTTTGGCTTATTCAGGTAACTTCAGGGTTAACTTGAGTTTTCTGTACTGTGAAGCTGGTTCACAATCTCAAACAGCTGCAGCCTTAATCCGATGTCCTTTTTACAACAGTGTTGTGTGTTACTGGCATATCTTTGCTCTAGATGTTATAAGGATCATTTTCTGTAGAAGAAAGGGAAGCCCTGGGGCCCTTAACCATCTGATATCCTGATCATCAGCCTTAGGGTGAGTAAATCCAGATAATATTAATGAAGGGTGACCATGCCATTTCGCTAGATCTGCCCTAAGAACAATAAAACCTCTCATTTAAGCTTCTCATTTTAATAATTAGATTTGTTCAACTTTCAGTGTTGCAACACTGGAGTTTGTCATGCCCAATGTAACGACAACATCATCATCTCTGTGTTTCAGATCACGACCATCAGCTTTTCCTCTGACAAACCCTCTCTCATCACTGTAATACATCTTGTTAAAAAGATCATTATCACAGTTTGTTTCCCTGTCAAAGACTCCGACTGCAAACCAGTCGTACCAGCTGTAGCCAAAAGAGAACATGACGGCTATTTTCTTATCAGCTCTGTCTGTAGCTGTATTGTAGAGATCGTAGGTGAAGACTCCACGCCTGGTGCTGCCAATGAACAGAGCGTTGCCAGATTTAGAAGCCTCAAGTTTTGGTGGCAAAGGAATCTCGCAAAGTCCGCTAACAAGATGCAGACTAGTCAGAAAAAAGAAAACATGAATTAACATTTTTTATTCAAACAGGATCCATACTCGTCATCATGAGTCAGGTGAATCAATGTCTTTAGAGTAAGAAACATGGACAGGGGTATTACTGTAACATGCAGATGTGTTAAGTGTCTTTGTTACAGCTTCCTGTGTGATCACGGCACACAAACACAGGTGTGATGCTGCTGAGCCAATTCTGTTTCATTTTATGTGCATTTCTTTTGTTTTTAATTCATCAGCTTTTGAGTTCAGCAGCACTCACCAGTACGAAAGGTCAATATGGATGAGTTTGTAAAATAAAACCAAAACAATATGCTTTAAGATTCATGCAGTATAGATCTTTAATTTGTGGAAACTTACTGTAGGGTTACATATAAATCCTGCCCACTTTAGAAACCACCACAGTAAACACAGAAGAACAAAGGTGTAGTCACCTGGGGTTACGAAGGGTGTAGCCCTGGGTCTTGTTTGTAATATGAATGGTGGACTGCTGAGCACCCATGGTGTCTGCAAACTGAAGAAGAAAAAGAGAGAGAAGAACGTGTTTCTGTTTGTGGGAGCGTCTCTGTTTATACATCAGTGAACACATAGCTGAAGACTGCAATAAACATGATACAAATGCCATCATAGTGTCCACTGATCATGTTACTGTCCCCGTGCTCCATCCTGTCAGACATTTCCAGGAAGACAGACCTTATTTAAAAAATTTCCTTCAAAGGGCTGTGCAGCTTTTTCCCCCCTTAAACTTCCCTTTCTAATTTCATGCCTTTAATCTTTTAAAAACACATTTTAAAAATGGATGCTCAGTGTGTTTGCGCATCTGTGACATTACTCATATTTCCACAGTCAGTGCTCCAAACACACAGAGCAGAGAAACAATGAAAAACAGATTCTAAAAAAGTAGGGGGTTAGAGAAAGAAGCATTTACATGTAAGGTTAACTAATAAACATTAACTTTTCTCATTTTCTGTCAAATACACAAAGTCATACTCACAGTGATTAGATGAATTCAGATGAAAGCAATCAGCAGTGTTTTTGTGAGCAGTCCGACTGACACCAAATAATCCTCTGTGTATACCCTAAAAGTGAAAATAGAATGTTTGTTCATGAACTGAAGGATATTTGATGAGATCAGAACACACTGATTGGAGCTCAGCTCTGACATTGTTTTCTTTGGAATATGAACAATGCAAACATTCAACGCCAGGGAGTTTCCCTGTTTGCCGTCTAGATCCTGTTAAACTTCCTACATTCAGCACAGCCAGTCAGCTATATATCCGGGGTATTTTTCCAGTAACCGTATTTGCTTACCAAAACGCCAGTGATGACAATAAACTGTCACCGAAGATAGCTTTCAACCCATTAAGTTAATCCAGGGTTTCACCTGTGTGTCCACATGAAAGAAGTGTTTCATAAATAATTTGGAGTAGTGCCACCTGCTCCAGACACCATGCAACAATAAATTCTTTGGTTTATCTGGTGTTTCAGTTTTATTCAGTTTTTCAGTTTTATTTATACAGCGCCGAACAACAACAACAGTCGCCTCAAGACACTTTATCTTGTAAGGTAGTTCCTACAATAATACTGCTGAGACAACGCCGGTCTCTGCGATTCTTTTGGTCCTGGTAGAGATCACGCTGAGATGTTTCCATGTTTTACACAATCCTTTTATTACCCATTATTCTTACAGATGCATCTGGAGGTCAGCACATTGCATTCCTATGCAGTCCTATGCTAAAGGCTGATCCAAAGAACTCCACACAACAGTTACAGTTATAACCTCTGGTCTCCCCCCCTACAGTAAACACCCCCACAATGGAAATACACTAGTACAGTGGCCAAGGGTGCTGACACCCTGACCCCCACCTCCTTTTAAGGTAGTGTCTGTTTGCCCTTTGTCTGCCCCTCACCCTCAGTAACTCTTGCTTCATGCCCTGGGGGTGGGGGTTGATTGTCCTTCTGCCCTGCACCTCAGTTCTTTGTTCCCATCCCAGGCCTATTTTCTATTTTGTATCCTTACACCCATTACCACAATATTATAATGCTGCAAGCAATCACAAACTATATTCTCTTTAACATTGTACATTAAGGAATCTATTCTTAACAATACATACAGAGAAAAACCCAGCAATCAGACAGCCTCTTATGCAGTGGTAGTCAAGTTATGTGAAAAAGTAATTAGTTACTAATTACTGATTACCTCTCCAATAAAGTAATCCTATTACATCACTCGTTACTTGAAAAGGATCTCTGCTCTTATGAGCAAGTGATCTCACGACAGTGGGAAGGACAAACTCCCATTTAAGAGGAAGAAATCTTGATCTGAACCAGGGAGGGACAGCCATCTGCCATGATGAGTTGGGGGTGAAGAAATGAAGATATGAACACAGGACAAAAGGCATAAACACATAGTAAATGGAGAAGAAACAATGCAAACAAGATATCACAAGATTTCTGGAAATAAGAAAAATCTGACATTTTTAATGAATCCTGACCATTGTACAGACTTTACTGACAGAGCCTTGTTTTATAATTTAATGTTAGTCTGACTGCAGCTTCTGGTCCTGTCAGGGTGCTGGGTCGTTGACCCAGCGTTTTGTGTTTTATGATTATTTTCCTCTGTTCTAGTTATTCTGTGTCCTCCCCCCTTGTGTCCGGTTCGGGTTCTAGATTTCCTGTTTTGTTCTGAAGGTCTGTGTCTGTTGTCATTGTGTTCAGCTTGTCTCCTCCGGTCCTCATGTGTATTGGGTTCAGCTGTTCTTCCCTCCTGTGTGTGATTACCTGATTACCTTGTGTGTGTATATTTAGTGGGTGTCGGTCTGTGTTCGTCGGTCTGTGTTCGTTGTCGGCTCGTCTGCGTTCTATGGTGTTCCGTTCCTGTCTCTGCCCCACACCCCTTTTGTATGCTCTCAGGTTTGTCATTTAGTTCTCCCAGTTTAGGTTTCTTCAGTTGTTTTCTCATGCTTTGTTGTCTGTTCTGCCACTATCACCTGTAAATAAACCCTCACTCATATCATCAGTCGGCTGCCTGCATTTTGGGTCCTCCTTCTCCTCCACACCACACGGCTCACCCCGCCAGCCGTGACAGTACGAGCCGACCAAACATGGACCCAGCAGCATCTGCACCTTCCCAGGAGTTTCGGGAGGAATTGATTGACTCCGTTTCAAGGTTGGTTAACCTGTGGCTCGAACATGAGGGAGAGGAATTTCACCACACTGTAGAAGCCAGGCTACAACAATTAATCTCTGCTCACTCCTGGCTACTGGACTCTCTTCACCCGCTCGCACAAGACTTCATTCTGAAAGAACTGCACCTTCACCCTCCAGCCGCTACCGCTACCCGACCCAGCCCGGCGGTGAATGTTTTGCACTGCCCGCCGGGGAATCTGCGGCCCGGCCCGCCGGATGTGGAATTACCCGGCCGGTCGGAGCTATCTCCGAGAAGGAAGCGACGTTCACGCCGCCGACGCCCATCGCCACAGCCGGGCCCCGAGAGTTCTGAGTTGCCGGCTGTGGTGAGTGGAAAAGACACTCTGTCTGTTTCGCCAGAACTTGTGACTGTTTATACCGGGGCTGTGTTTTTTGAGTCAGCTGCCCAACCGGTAGCTCGGTTAGCTGCCCAGCAGCCACTAGCTCAGTTAGCCGCTCAGTCGTCACCTCCGTCACATTCAGCCTCACGACCCATAGCCCAGTTACAGTCACAGCCAGACTTATTACAAACCATGTTGCAGTCCATAGCCCAGTCAATAGCTCAGTTGGTAGAAGACTCGTCAGCTCAGCCACCTATTCAGCCATCATCTTCACCAACTCCTCTGGTACAGCAAGCCATAACAGTTCAACCCATAAAGGACAGTTCAACAACTTCCTATTCTAAGCAGAGAGACAAACCTAACAACCATGAAAACATTCCTCAAGAGCTGGCCAGTTCTGAGACTGAGACGCACTCCAGGGCCTCCCCAGAGGCTGGGTTTCAGCCCCCAGCAGACTCTGGACCCCTGGAGATTAAGAAGCCAGCTGAGGACTGCACCCGGCTGTCGCTGCCTGAGCTGAGTCAATGCTCGGTGCAGCTGCAGTCTGCTTTGTGTTTGCCAGAGGCCACCGTGCCTGTCAAATCACGTCAAACTTCTGTTATTGTGAAGCTCGCCGCTCACAATGGTGGAGAGAAAAGTTGATTCAGTTGATTCAGCGCCAGTGGGTGACTGAATATATGTTTACAGACATTGCTGGTAAACCCGTGTGTCTTATTAGTGGAGCTAATGTGGCTGTAATGAAGGAATTTAATCCAATTTTTTATTTATAAAGCACTTTAAAATACCCAGCACAGGAACAAAGTGCTGTACAGAAAATAAGTTAAAACAATAGAATAACAGAAAACAGCAAAATAAATAAATAAAACACATAAAACATAAAATTAAAACAGCCCTTTATTAAAACAAAAACAAGATAAAACAGCATCGAATCACCTAAAAACAACTGAAATAAAAATAAAAACCAACACGTGGTGTCAAAGGCCAGGGTAAAGAGGTGGGTTTTCCAGAGTGACTTAAAAACAGATAAAGAACTGGCCTGTCTGATCTCTAAAGGAAGCTCGTTCCACCATTTTGGAGCTGCTACAGCAAAAGCACGATCACGAAGTTTACGCCCAGTCCTGGGTATCTTCAGGAGCAGCTGATCAGCTGACCTGAGAGAGCGGGTGGGTGTATAAGGCAGCTCAGAGAGATAAGATGGAGCGAGGCCATGGAGAGCTTTAAAAGCAAATAAAAGAATTTTAAAATGAATCCTAAAAGAAACGGGCAGCCAGTGACGTGAAGCTAAAACAGGGAAAATGTGCTCAAACGAGTGTCAGTTAAAAGACGAGCTGCGGCATTTTGCCTCCTCTCTAAATGACTAATATACGATGCGCTGACCCCAATATAAAGTACATTACAGTAATCCAGCCGAGTGCTAACAAAGGCGTGGATCACTGTCTCAAAGTGCTGCCGTGAAAGAATTGGCTTTATTTTTGCAGCTGCCTGAGGTGAAAGAAGCTTGATTTTACCACTGCCTTAATCTGACTGTCAAGCTTCAGATCACACTTTGACCCGGGTTTGTGACAGTTGGCTTAACATACTGTGCCAGGGAATCTACATACACATGGGGGGTCTCAGTGGGGCTACCAAAAACCATCACCTCTGTCTTTTTATCACTGAATTTTAAAAAGTTAACAGACATCCAAGCCTTAATATCATCGAGACACTGAAGTAATGGCTGTGTAAGGTATCTGCCTTTTTTCTTTAGAGGGACATAGATCTGACAGTCATCAGCATACAAGTGGAAAGCAATGCCGTGCTTTCTCAGTACAGAACCAAGAGGAAGCAGATATAAAGAGAAGAGGAGGGGGCCTAGAACTGAGCCCTGTGGGACACCACACAAGAGGGGAGCGGAGGACGACACATAGTCACCGAGGCTGACACAAAAGGTTCGCCCCGCCAAGTAGGACCTGAACCACTCCAGTGCTCCGACCGCTGCATGTGGAAAATTGATTCAGGTCTGCTTGTCACCTGAAAGTGACAAACTAAGACATGTTCATTATTATTATCACTGCTTAACCAACACACACAACTCTCTCTCTCTCTCTCTCTGTTTTTGTGAACTGTCCTTTCTTAAAAGCAGAAAATGAGATTGTAGTTGCTCTTGGCTGATCAACACAAAACCTTTTTCCTATGATTATTTTTCATCTACAATGTAATTTTTGTCTCTTTTCTACTCTACTACTTTTTTCTTTCAATAGCTGGTGACCTGCAGAATCACCACTCTCACAATCAGAAGCAATTACTTTTACACAGCGCACAAAAACACTGTGACGTCAGACACATTAACACTCACTTTTTTCATCTGCGTAAATAAATCATTTGGCCAATGGCATGTGCTATCGTGATCCATAAATATGATCACAAGTTTATTTAACTATTTTTCAACCCTCCAAAACAAATAAACAAAAACATGATGCTATGAACACTCTACACACATGAGTCAAGATGCAGGAAAATTGCTCACGGAAACTCTGCACACTCCAGTTATCACAGTTATCATAGTTCTGTTTCTGTGTGTCTGTTGGAGACAGTTTCCAGGCCCCAGGGCAGGTATAAAAGCATTAAGTGTGGGGACTAGTAATGGACAATGTAGTACACAATTTGGTGAATTGAAAGCTCTTGTCTCAAGTTTTACCAAACAGGCTGGAGAAAGAGGAGGCTTGCTGAAGGAAGCACACTGCCAGAGGCTCGGTGGATTTGTCTGAAAGTGCTTAAAAGGAAGTGGTCGGAGCCAAGGTGGACCGGACCGTTCGAGGTGGTGGAGTGGATCTCCCATGCGGTCCTGATGAAAGGCAAGGGAGAGACCTGGTATCATTGGAGCAAGTGTGCTCTGGCCGAGGAGCCCAGACGGAGTGTGAAGGAAATCCAGGAGGACCTGACGGAGCAGGTCCAAAGCCCTGACTTGGACGAGTCAGAAAACACTGAGACCTCAACTACAGGGGCAGAATAATCCCCTGGTCTGTGGTAAAGATCTCAGGGTAATCTACCCCTGAGATTCAAGTAAGAAGAGGAGGAAGAGCGGAGAGAATCGCCCAACCTGGAAGACACTGTGTGTTAGACTATAACAGGTTGAAAATTTGTTAGACAGAGGTTGTAGTCTGAGTATAGAGAGAGAAAGTGGACACCAGTGAAGATGGTGGTTAGGGAAAGCAACCTTCCCCTAGGCATATTTGGTGTAATCAACATTATAATCCCAGGAGCATCTTCCTTGGAGGGCTCAACCCGGGTTAGCGGGTTTAAGGGCTCTGTTGGCTCTTAGCTGACGGTTTCCTCGTGGCCACAACTAGGCCTTTTCGTTTCCAGGCAGATGGAAAGCCAATTTGCCATCGGTGTGGTAGGGCTGGTCATATTGCCAGGTTCTGTAGGGTTAAACATCCAGCTATAAAGAATAGTGGTGGGTCTCATGCTGATGCACATGTACAAAGTCAGGTTGTGGGACAAGGCCCTGAGTCTCAGCCATCGGGAAACTAGGTCCCTCTGGTGCAGAGAGCCAGGCATCAGGAACAGGGTTTACAGGCTCAGCTGAAGTTGTTATGGAAGATCCCTCTCAATTAATTGGGAATTGTCCAGTGGTGGAAATAGAAATTGGGCGTGTTATAGTTCCCTGTCTTTTGGATACTGGGTCCATGGTCACCACTATGCGAGAGAGTTTCTTTGAGAAGCACTTCAGGTCGCAGGGGGTGGGGCATTTAAAGAAATGCCAATGGTTACGCCTCAGGGCAGCTAATGGGTTGAAAATCCCCTATATAGGCTTCATGGAGCTTGATGTGACTGTTTTTGGTGGCACCCTGACAAAAATGGGCGTGTTAGTGGTGGAGGACCCTCTAGATGGGAGCGTTCAGCAGCCACAGAGTGTGCCTGGCCTCTTGGGGATGAATATCATTAGCCGTTGTTACCACCTACTCTTTGAGCAGTTTGGCCCTCGTCTGTTTGAATCTCCTTCCCTTGAAAACGCCAGTAAGACGTGGAAAGAGACACTTCACAAGTGTCAGCATATTGAGGCTTTGAATACATCCGGGTATTTAGGTAAAGCAAAAGTCCACGGTCGAGCTGTTTGTGTCCCTGCTGGTTTGTTGAAATGGATACGTACTAGCTGCCCCTCTGCTGCTAACAATAACCTTCCATCAGTGCTCCTGGAGCCCATAGCGACAGGTAATCCCCTTCCAGGGGGCATCTTGGTTTCCCCAGCCCTCCTTTCTGTTGAACAGGGTGTTGTTGACATTCCGGTGGTTAATGTGGGAATTGAGGATGTTTGGTTACCGCCCTGTACACAACTAGGTGAATTGCATCTGGTTGACCCTCCATCATCTGGGGACTCTGTCATTACTGGAGAGTCTGATGATCCCACGATGCAGATAATGATGCACGAAGTGACTGTACAGGCGCATCCGCACCTTGATTTTTCCGAGCTCTCATGGCCTAACTTGTCCAATGAACAGTCACAACAAGGAGTGTCACTTTTGCAGAAGCATTGCTCAGTTTTCAGCCATGGGGAGGGAGATTTAGGATGTACCACGTTGGTGGAACATGAGATCCCTTTAATGGATGATGCCCCAGTGCGACAGCGGTATCGCCGGCTCCCACCCTCTCAGTATGAACAAGTGAAAGCCCATATTAAAGATTTGTTGGATCAGGGGGTAGTGCGTCTAAGCAGTAGCCCTTATTCTTCTCCAGTTGTGGTGGTTTTCAAGAAAAATGGAGAGATTAGGCTGTGTGTTGATTACCGTTTGCTTAATGCCAAGACACGGAAAGATGCTTATCCATTACCCTGTATTGAGGAGTCATTAGATGCCCTGACAGGAGCACAGTGGTTCTCTACATTGGACCTTGCAAGTGGGTATAATCAAGTACCAGTGGCTGAGAAGGACAAAGCCAAGACTGCTTTCTGTACCCCTTTTGGTCTGTTCGAATTCAATCGAATGCCATTTGGGCTCTGTAATGCCCCTAGCACCTTTCAGAGGCTAATGGAGCGGATTTTTGGGGATCAAAGTTTCTAGTCCCTTTTATTGTACCTGGATGATATTGTTGTGTTTTCATCCTCCTTTGAGCAGCATCTGGAGCGTCTTGACTTGGTCTTAACGCGGCTCAAAGAGCACAATCTAAAGTTGAAGCTGGAGAAGTGTCACTTTTTCCAGCCAGAGGTTCAATACCTCGGGCATGTGATATCTGCTTCTGGGGTGGCGACTGACCCTTCTAAGATTAGTGCAGTGGCTGAGTGGGCACGACCGACTACTTGTACAGAGCTAGAGTCATTTTTGGGATTTGCCTCATACTATCGGCGTTTTGTTGAAGGTTTTGCCAAGTATGCTGCCCCACTCCACCGGCTGTTGGGTGAGCTGGGAGGTACCAAGAAGAAACGTAGAAGTGGTGGCAGTGGGGCAATGTGTCACCTTTGGAGTGAGGAATGTGAAAATGCATTCCAAACACTAAAAAGGCTGCTGGTTAGTGCCCCAGTATTGGCATATGCAGATTTTGCTAAACCTTTTGTCCTTGAGATAGATGCTAGCCAGGCAGGGTTAGGGGCAGTTTTATCTCAGGAGCAAGAAGGAAAGAGGCGGCCAGTTGCTTTTGCTAGCCGGGGCCTGCGACCTAGTGAAAGGAATATGTCCAATTATAGCTCTAGAAAGTTGGAATTCTTGGCACTAAAATGGGCTGTCACTCAAAAATTCCGTGAATATTTGTTGGGAAATAAGTTTGTTGTGTTCACAGATAACAATCCCCTTAGCTATTTGCAGACTGCTAAATTGGGAGCCGTAGAGCAGCGATGGGCCTCAGAACTAGCTGTGTTCAACTTTGAGATTAAATATAGGCCAGGTCCCAGCAATCGCAACGCTGATGCATTGTCACGGCAACTGCATCCACAGAGTCCATCTGGCCTGCTTCCAGGGTTGAAGGTTCCACAGGAAGTGCAAGATCAGGCAGATGTAGGTCAACTGGGAAATGCTGTTGCCACTACGTGTAGAGCCATAGGTGCATTTCCATCCCGACCTAAAGCTGATCTAATATCCCTTCAAGCTGCTGACCTGGTAATTGGCCCTTTTTCACAGTATTGGGAAAGAGGGAGGCTGCCTACCAAGCAGGAAATGGGTAATGTAAGTAAGGGAGTGAAAAAGTTGGTGCAACAGTGGCCCAGAATCAAGCTGAAGGAAGGTGTCTTATATTGTCAAGTTCAGACACCTGGTGATGGCCAAGTTTTGTTTCAACTGTTGCTACCCCAGTGCTTGCAAACAGAGGTCCTGAGAAGTTTACATGATGATCATGGGCATCAAGGCATTGGACGCACTACCAGCCTGGTGAGAGAAAGGTGTTTTTGGCCCTTTATGGCACGTGACAATGAGAAATATTGTCAGGAGTGCGATTGTTGTGTCTTGGCAAAGGCTGTAAAACCAAAAGTTCGCACATTCAGGGGGGGTTTGGTGGCTTCTAAACCCCTGGAAGTCATTGCCATTGATTTCAGTGTTTTGGACAAGTCTAGTGATGGGCGTGAGAATGTACTTGTGGTCACCGACGTATTTTCAAAGTTCTCTCAAGCATACCCTACAGTAGATCAACGGGCAAGTACAGTGGCACGGGTATTAACTGAAAAATGGTTTTATATCTATGGGGTCCCTAAGCGTATCCATAGTGATCAGGGAAAGAGCTTTGAGGGAGACTTGCTGAAACGTCTGTGCCACCTGTATGGCATAGACAAGAGCAGGACCACACCATATCATCCTGAGGGCAATGGACAATGCGAGAGATTTAACAGAACACTCCATGATCTGTTGCGCATGCTCCCTCCTGATAAGAAAAGAAAGTGGCCGCAATACTTGCCACAGGTATTGTATGCTTACAATACCACAGAACATCAGTCCACCGGCTTTTCACCTTATGAGCTTATGTTTGGTCAGAAGCCCCAGTTGCCCGTTGACTTCTTACTGGGGGCTTCCCAGTCGGAACCTATGTCTAGATCTGCGCAGGAGTGGGTAGAGGAGCATAAACAACGTCTAAATTCAAATTCAAATTATGTGCTTGCGAAATAACAACTCCAACAAGCTGCAGAGAGGAGAAATAAACATTTTCAGCCAACAGTTACTTCCCTTCTCTCCCCAGGTACTCTGGTTTATCGGAAAAGTCATCCTTTAGGCCACCATAAGATCCACGATGCCTGGGATCCTATGGTGTATGTTGTTGTGCAGAGGACAAAGAAGGCAGGGTTTACAAAATACACCCTAGAGATCATTCAGGTCCAGACAAGAACTTAAATCGGGCAGAGTTGAGAGTAATACCCTCAGGTATTGTAGCACCTGCTCCAGACGAATATCCTCTCTCTGACCCAGGGCTGGTAGTTGAGTCACCCCGGCAGTCAACATCAGATACACCAGATGATGACAGTGAGGCTGGTGGAGTTGTACTCGCCCTTGTTCCAAACCCACCCCAAGATCAGCCACCCTCGGTATCTGTTCCAGAGCTTGTTAGTGAAACTAGGAGCATAGGCTCGAGCAACTTGAACCCTGTATCCATAGTTCCAGAACAGCCAGAGGAAAGTGGGATTGATAATAGGGAGAATGTTTTAGAGCAGGACTCAGGAAGAGTTCAGGGGCGGCCTAAAAGAAGTACAGCAGGAAAGCATTCTAACCCTTTTAATCTCCCACGGTCAGTAAATCAGACTGCTGCTGTTCTCACTAGCGATTCACAGAGCTCTCTTGTCCATAATGATTTGCCCCAAAATGTATTTAGGCCCCGGCAGTAAGTTCAAAACGGGGGCAATTGTAATGGGGAAGGCTTTAGGACCCAGGGGACACAATGGAGGGTATAAAAGAGGAAGTAGCAGCAGGTGCTCTTCATTTCCACTGACAAGCGGCTGTGAACAATGGTTGTGTGAGTAGGTGAGGAGCCTGAGAAGTTTTAATTGTCTGCTACACAAACGGTTGTTTTAAACCTCTACAGCTGAGGTTCGAGGTACAGGCTGTTTTTCTTTTAGTCCTTTTTAAAAATTTGTTGAAATGTATTTGATGTTTATTGTATTTTATGTTTTTAGTAGTGATTTTAGACGATAAGCCAAGATAAGCCAGGTGTGCAGCAAACACAGTTGTCTGCTGGAGGTATGTTAACTTAATATATTTGACATTAAAAGTATATTTATGCACTATAATCTAATTTATATTATATTGCCTCCTGTAGGGCAGGCTGCACATGTGAATTTGTCACTGTTTTTTCCTCCTTCTCCTGTTTTGTTGCGTTTTTGGTTTTAGAAGGGTCACCTTTTAAAACTGTTTTTTTTTATGCCGGGCTTGTTTTTATTTTTACTGGGCTGGTGCAATATTAGTCGGGCAATGTGCAATCCCTGAGCTGGGTTCTTACCTTAGGGGACGTGGGTCTTTTAGAGGTGCTCCATGTGGATTTGCAGTGAATACGTTTTATTAAGAGTGACTTTAGTGCCACCGATTATTGCCTGAACTAAAACACTTAGTGCATGCGATAAGTGTTCTGTTGGGCTCGTATTTATTTGGGGTGGATTTGTTTCTTTTAAAGCAACGAGCATCTGGGACCGCCGAGGGAGAGCAAGCCCTCAGGTGATAGTTGCATTGCTGGCAGGTTGCACCAATAACACTATCTTGTGGTCGTTAGTGACCTTTTCCATTTTGATGTTTTAGGCTTTTTGCAAACCCTTTGTGTTCTTTTAAAATAATAAATTTTAACATATCTGACTGATATTGACCCTCTTGTCCCGTTTATTGTGGGCTCGTTCCTGTGAGAGCTTTGGGCCTGAAAGTTTGTAGTATAGAGGCCCTTAGCGGTTACTCGGTGGCTTTTACTTGCTACATTATTGGGAGGCACTTGAGCAGATTTTGGATCTCAAGTCCATCACCTTATTTACAAAGTAATTAAGGAAAGTGCTACAGTCTTTGTTAGAAAGTAACACAGCACACTGATCAATCTAATAAACTTAAACCTACTCAATCCTTCCTATTCTGGTATTTTAAAGAGTACTTAGCAGAAATATTAAGCAACCTAACTAATAGGGTTGCAAACTCCCAGCAAAAAACAAACAAACCACCCTCCACCTCATGATGCTTAATCGATGTAATCAAATTTAATTTGATGCAGGGGGAAAATGCACAGAAATAAATTATTTTTCAAGAATAATTAAATAGATTCAACATCTTTCTTCAACAGAATTGCAGACTGCACAGATGGTATCTTCCCAAAGGAAAAAGTAGTATAGCTTACTAGGGTATATTAGACTTAACAGTTACTATATACAGTAATGGACTTCTATATATTTTACATAAGATTAAAACTTTGAGTGTAAGAGTCAGATAATTATTTATTAAAAGCTAGATATTTTCAATGAGAACAAGAAAGAAAAGTATGTCTTTGTGCCCCCTTTTCCCTGTTCATGCCCTATCGGCCCCCCTGGCTAAACTTTGCTAGATCTGCCCCTGCACAGTTACCAGCCGTCAGCTACGTAGAAAAAGATCCTGGTGTAGAAAGTAATATTAAATAAATTCTAACAACAGCTTATCAAGCTTAATAGTGCTGCTGTTGTTCAGCCGCTGGTTTCCTCTTTCTGGTGAGAAGTGGGCCAAAAACTAAGAAGAGAGACGGACTCTCGACAGAAAAGCCGATCAGCTAAGCATTAGCATTATCATTAAGCAGTTTCACGATTGAAGTAGCAACAGGAGAGAGAGAGAGAGAGAGAGAGAGAGGCAGTCGCTCCTAATATCTGTTGTTAAGCTTAACGTGGGAATGCTTTACAGACATTCAGAGATGAACTTACACACTTGCTTTACTTCTCTCTGGGATAACTTCCTCGGAGATGAAATGCTGGTTTGGTAGCGAGGCTACAAATACACAGCCTCTCTATCACGTGATGTACACTGCTGCTACGTGCTACGGTTATGAGCCAAGTTACGCCGTGTAGCAAGTTTTGTGAGGTGCTTTTTTGATATTTAATGGATCGGATTACATTTTTTATTTCTCACCGATATCCGATCCAGTAATTTGGGTCAGTATCTGACCGATACGTAATATCGGATCGGTCCATCTCTAGTTATGAATAAATCTTCTTTTTTTCGGTACCAGTACTGGTTTTATTTTGTTGTATTTATCCGCGACACCTTAAAGTCCGTGTGCAAGTCCGTGAAAATAATGTCGGGCATAAACCGGTCCGTGGCGCAAAAAAGGTTGGGGACTGCTGTTCTGTCTTGTTACTGAGCGCAGCATTAAAATGATGTTTCTATTGTAGTGACACTTTAAACTGTTTGACTGCAGATCAAAGAAATACTCAGTGTGTTAATGGAAGTTGTTGTTAGCTGAGCTTTGTCCTTAATCCAATCTAAAGTGAACAGTTTGCTGCAGAGCAGGAAGCCTCTTCATGACAAACTCATGTTACACTTTATCAGCTCCATGTTTCTTCTTCTACTTGTTTTAACCAGAAACACTACAGTGAAGAACTGCTCTTCTTTAATGATTTGTTTGGAGCTGATTTTACAGATTCATTTAGATATAATCAGTTCAAACTTGTTTCCATGAAATTAATCTTTATTCTATAAATGTTCCACTGACTGCAGTAATAAATAATAAATCAAGGCTTCACAGTCTGTGGGCCCACTGTGGGTCCTGAATGATTTCCATGAAAAACTTTAAAGTGTCTGATAGAAGTTCTACAAGTGAGTCTTCTTGTTCTCACAAGGCTGAGCTCCTCACTGAACTTCAGCTTCTGAGCTGCTACCTGGAAGGAGTCAGGGCTCCACCTTCTTTTGGAGAAAGAAGAAAATTTTCACAATAAGAGGATGTGCCCAATTCAGGGTCTGCACGCTTGAAGTACGCCTTTTAAGTGCGATCACGTCACCGCCACGCGACAACGGCTGTCCCAATTCGAAGTGTACTTCAAATGCATACTCCAAATGCACCGTCGATTTCCCCAAATATCAAGCGTGGTCCGGTGCATGCTTCGTGGTCATGCACCGGACACACACACACACACGTGTGTGTGTGTGTGTGTGTGTGTGTGTGTGTGTGTGTGTGTGTGTGTGTGTGTGTGTGTGTGTGTGTGTGTGCGCGCAAAAAGAAAGAGGAAAACACAAAACACAAGAAGTGGGAGCTAAGATAAGATAGAACTTTATTAATCCCTCGGGTGGGTTCCCCTGGGAAATTCGGTTTCCAAATAGCACAGCACTGATAGAAGTTACAGAATGTGAGCAGAATACCATATCTACACATATATAAATACAGAGACATATATAAATAAAGAGTGTACAAAAGGGATAAATAGGAATAAGAATACAAGGGAATTGCACATTTCAAGTATTGAAGTCTATTGCACCGTTGGTTATTAACAAAAAGTATTGCACAGTGAAAAGGCACTACAGCTTAGTTGTTCCCCCCTCCTTTGTCCTCCTGCTCCCCCTCCCTCTCCCCTCCAGAGAGGAGTTAAACAGTTTGATGGCGTGTGGGACAAAGGAGTTTTTAAGTCTGTTGGTTCTTGTCTTTGGGAGAAGCAACCTGTCACTGAACAGACTCTTCTGGTTGTTAATGGCCGTGTGCAGAGGATGCCCGGCATTGTCCATAATGTCCAGCAGTTTCTTTAGTGTCCTTTTCTCTGCCACTGTCACCAGAGTGTCCAGCTTCATGCCGACCACAGAGCCAGCCTTCCTGATCAGTTTTTCCAGCCTGGATGAGTCCTTCTTTGCTGTGCTGCTCCCCCAGCACACCACAGCATAGAAAAGTACTCCAGCAACCACCGACTGCACAATAACTCACATCACTATATACACGGTCACACAGAGGGAGACAATGGGGGATAAAGACACGAAGGTAAATTCAGTAAATTAACCTGAACAACTTAGGACCCATAGAATAACAAATGAACTTAACATGACACAGGAACACAGGAAAACTAAGAACGTTGGGTCAAATGACCCAGGATCCTGACATATTGTGAGCTGTAGAAGAATGAGATGGACTGATGTTCTCTGACACGACCTCCGTCTGCAGAAAATGTGCCGATGAACAATCACAGGTGATTGTTTCCACACAGCAGTCTGGATTTATTTCAGCTCACAGCTCCAACATTACAACCATTTTAAATTCAAACACTTTCATCAGCCTGAATATGAAACATCACCACTTACAAACTGAGTCACAGTCAGCTGACTGCTCCTGTAGATGGAGGACAAATGTTTATTACAGCTACAGCTGTGGAGGAGATGTGAACAGAAAATCATGAGGGTAAAGTTCAAACTGAGCCAACCAGCCCCGTCATGTTCCAACATGACTCTGCATGAGCAAAGAAAGTCCATAGAGACATGGATGAGAGAGTTTGGTCTGGAAGAACACCTTTATGATAAATTAGAGTGAATAATGTGAGCCAGGCCTCCTCATCCGATGTCAGTGTCTGGAAGTGTGTTCAAATAAAATTCCCATAAACACTCCTAAATCTTGTGGAAGTCATTTCTAGAAGAGTTTAAGCTGTTACAGCTGCAACAGTGGGAAGACATCAATTTTAATCCTTTGGATTAAGGATAGGATGTCAGTCAAGTTCATATGTATGTAAAGGCAGACAATCAAATACTTCCTGTAATATAGTGTGTCATAAATTTCTCAACCCTCTCAAAAATCAGAAACAAATCTCCTCATACTCAAGTTAAAATGTTAAAATAGAAAAAAAAAGATTAAAAAAAGATGTTTACAGCTTTACACACAAATGTTTCTCTCATTGACCTGTTTAAATGTTAACAATGCTTAATAACTGATCCATGGTAAATGATCTATGATCCATTATTAGTTATTAACAAGGATTAATAACTAATAAAGGATCTCCAACAGCAAGTGGACTGTAACATTCTAGGAAGTACATGATTTCAGCAAATAACACTGTATTAAGAAACACCAGTATGTGCTCATCTCAGGAAAAACGCTTCAGAATTATCTGTATTAAAAAGAATCTACCAGTGACAACAAACAAAAGCCTGTAGTTGTTCTGACATCAGTATTAATGTTAATTATTTAATCTTTATAAGAAGGATTTGTGAACTACAGAAGTCGAATTTTACCCTGAGGAAACCTACCAATGACAGTTCCATGCATGTTAGCCTCTTTGTGAGTGTTTGTGCATTATGTTGTCTGAGCATTGCTGACCAAAGTGACTGCTGGTGAAACCTGAGTGACGTACCAGTTTGAACTGGTCTGCTCCACTGTGGTTATTGTTCATGTGACACTTCCACCTACTGCTGGACCACAGTTTGTGCTGAAAGTTGCTTCAGAGAGAAGGAATAACAAAACAGAAGAAATAGTCTTTTTACCACAGGTCTGATGACCTGATATGTTTCCACTTTAGTTGATTCATGCATGCAACAATCACAGCTTTCAGCAGACTAACATGCGTCAACCAATCATTAATAGCTCGTTTAACAACACAGGAAGATAGAACCATGATGTGCTACTTCACATGTTTCGGTTTCAGAAGCCAGCAGAATGTGTATGTAATCAGTTATGTGAGACTGATTTTAAATAGAGGAAATCCGATGATAAATGTTGGTGTGAAAAAGGAACCATAGCAGAGATAATGCAAATGAATGGGATTAGAGGTCAGACCTCCTAATGCTTCTTTAGCTAGAGGCTGCTTTTAGAGCCACAAGGAGTCTGTTGTGGGTCAGTTGAATGTCGAGAAGTGCCCCCAGTCTATGTTCCTGTCTCATCCCTCTGTTGTTTTCACTTCTTCAATCCACCTGCTGTCAATCCACATCCAGCCAGTAGGTGTCCTCACACTCTCCTCCTGCTTTGAGTTACTCCCACAGTGCCCTCATCTGTTTTCCCTTCCCTGCTCGGCCTCAGAGGATTTAAAACTGCCATCTTGTTCTTGTTTTTTCTTGATGTTCAGCTATTGGTTCTGCTTTCTGCCTGGAAGCTTCTTTATATTCAAAAATCTCAACAGTTCTTTGAAAACAAAGTAAAAAAGTGAATGTGAGTGAAATCAGTCCAAACTAACAGAGTGAAGAGCAGCAGATGAAACATTGAAGACACAAAAAGGAAGGAAAGAAGGAAAAAAAAGTGCCATCTGTGTCCTTTCAAACAAACAAGCATCAGTGTCCAGGACTAAAACATGAATCCACTGAGGAACTAAGCGTTCCACTATCCACTCCAAATACACTTACTCCAAACAGGCTATCTTTTATATCTGGCGATCGTGGCTCAAGAGTTGGCAGTTCGTCTTGTAATCGGAAGGTTGCCGGTTCGAGCCCCGGCTTAGACAGTCTCGGTCATTGTGTCCTTGGGCAAGACACTTCACCCGTTGCCTACTGGTGGTGGTCAGAGTGAGAGATGGCGCCAGTGTCCGGCAGCCTCGCCTCTGTCAGTGCGCCCCAGGGTGGCTGTGGCTACAATGTAGCTGTCATCACCAATGTGTGGATGACTGGATGTGTAAAGTGTCCACTTTTATATTTTGTGTGATGGCATTATAATTTAAGTTATAAATTTCCGTCAAATCCTTTGGTATGATGACTCCAAGATACGTCAATTTGTTAGTATTCCATTTAAAATCATACATTTTACATATGTTTTCTTTTGGTACATAGTTGTAAGTTAGAGTTTGGTTTTTGTGTATATTTAATTTGTAACCCAAGAATTGGCTAAATGGTTCAAGGCGCATCATCAGTTTGGGAAGTCCGGATTTGACAAGGTCAAAAGTATGTCATCTGCGTATAAGCATATTTTATACTCCACTCCTTTAACTTGAATGCCCTCGATTTTCTGGTCTTCTCTAATACATTGAGCCAGGGGCTCTATAAAAAATGCAAACAAGGTGGGGCTTAGGGGGCACCCCTGGCGACATCCTCTCTCCAGTGTAATAGTCCTGGACAGATTTCCATTAATTTTAATCCGCGCAGTTGGACAACTGTATAGCGATTTCAAACAGCCTTTGATCTGCTCTTTGAAGCCAAACTGTTTTAGATAAAGAAATTCCCATTGCACCACATCAAAGGTTTTCTCTGCATACAAACTCAAAGCAACAGATTTAAATTGATTTTGACTCATAATATTTATTAGGTATAGTGCTCTTCTTACATTGTCCTGTGTTTGTCTATATTTTATGAAACCCGTTTGGTCGTGGTCGATCAAGTCGGGAATAATATTTTTCCGTCTTCTTGCAATGATTGAAGTAAATATTCTGTAATCTATATTTAAGACTGAGATAGGTCTATATGAGGTGCACTCTGATCTGTCCTTTCCCTCCTTTGGAATCACAGATATGATAGCTTGTTTACAGGATACTGGAGTCTCTCCTCCCTTCAAGATATAATTAAAACATTTTAACAGCAGGTCCCTATACCGCTTAAACCATTCTGCAGGGAATCCATCTGCTCCTGGCACTTTGTCTTGAGCCTAGATATAGCTTCATCAAGTTCTGCTTCAGTAACCTCTTGAGTTAGTATTTTGTTTTGTTCTTCTCCTATGGAAGCCAAATCTAGAGACTCCAGAAATCCTTTCACTAGTGATGAATCCATTATTTGGGGTTGAGTGTAAAGCTCTTTGTAATATGACGCAAAAGATTCTTCTATATCTTCGGGTTTGTGGCAATAGGTCTTAGTAGATTTTTAATTTTTGTAACTGTTCTATAAGCAAAGAGCTTACCTCTTTTGACAGGGTTTTGTAACCCATTAACATTAAGTGTTACTAAACTGTACTCTTAAAATGACATGTCTTGTATAAGTCAAAGCATTTACCTTGTAAGACCTGGGTGATAAAACAAAACAAAAAAACAACAACAAATAACCAAAAAAAGACACCCACACACAACATAAATTTGATTTCAAAATTTGAAACTTGAACTTGAACTAAAACAGAACAAATGAGAGAACTGTGGTTTTGACAAAAAAATCAAATTCCCCAAAAACCTTTTGGAGAGGAAAGCTGTCGTTTCAAGAGGGGCCTCTCATGTGTAAAGTGACGTCTCCTGAGGTTATGCATAAACAAAATACCACAAAGTAAGAAATAATCAAGCAATCAAACTAACCAGGAAAGTACGCTCCCAGAACAGTGTTTTAATCTCTAACTACTCTAAGGCAGACCTTACCCAGGAAAAGTCAAATCGGTAGAGAAACTGATTTTCAGTTCAGGACATGATCAAACTGTGTCCCTTGGTTCATGTCGAAATGCCTAGAACATCATCTTCGCTCTCTCTTGATGTTCATCACAGTTCCGGCATCCCGCTGTCTCCGCTGTCTTCCAGGAAAGGTGCTTCAGCTTTTCCTGTGTTGCATCTGTGGATTGGGCCTGTTCTCCCGCGAAGCTCAGAACCTTCCTTTTCTGATGGGGGCGTAAGCCTTTCTTTTCCATTGAATTTCAGTGGGATCGTCCTGGTCAAAGTAGATTCTCACTCCGTTCAGAAAGACCTTTCTTTTTCCAAGCAGAGCGGAGCACCAGTTCTGTACTTCAGAAAGTAAGTCACTATTGACCAGGGGCTGGCATTCGGTGGTGGCTTCGGGCTGAGAGCTCTATGACATCTTTGCATTCCCAGCTCAGTATCACTTAGGGACAAACTCCAATTTAATAAATGTTTCCAAGAACTCCCGTAGGTTGTCCCCTTCCGTGTCTTCTGGGATTCCATAAACACGAATGTTGTTTCTTCGTGATCGGGCTTCCAGGTCTGTCAGTTTAGCTTGTATATTTTCTTGTGCTTGAATAGCTTGAAGCAGAACCTCGTTAGCTACGGTAGCCCACTCCTCAACCTCCGCCACCCTCCCTTCTGCCCCATCCACTCTACTTATTGTGTCCTTTATGTCTCTGACAATTTCATTTAATTTGTTATCAATATCTTTTCTGAAACAAGTAAGTGCCGTGGAGAAGGAAACATTTTTCAGGTCTGTTCTAATGTCCAACCTGGTAGCTTTTAGCTCTTCGTGGATAGCACAGATGCTAGCTTGCAGGCCATCCATACCCTTGTCGCTGTCGTCATCGGTGTCTTTTTCCATTGTTTGTTTTTCAACTTTTCCCATTTTCATTGGTGTCTTGCTTCTCTGTTTACGACCAGTTTTCCCCTCCCTTAGTGTAAAATGCTGTCAGAGTAAATTTGGGGAGTTTTGGTTAGTGAGTCTGGGAGCTCTCACCTTACACGTACCGGAAACCCCCTGGGTGCACCCTTCTAAATGTACAATTGAGGTTTCCAGTTCAAAATAAACCACAATTTCAAAGACAAAAGTCCCGATGGCAACATTCATTTGACATTGCATAGACCTTGTTAGCTAGTTGCAAAAAACCTTAATTTGGAGGAACAGGTCCAACTTGCCCACACCAAATCCACTTCCTGTTTGTGGAGATGTCTGTAAAACTTAAAGTAAAATGTCCAAAAGTCCAGGGGAATGTGTGTGTGTGTGTGTGTGTGTGTGTGTGTGTGTGTGTGTGCCGTGCAGCACAGGAACAAAATCAACTGGTCTGTCGGTGGGATTGGCTCATCATCAATATCAGATCCATTCTAATGCATCGAAAAAACCCTGACCTGTCAACAACAGTGTCATAGGACACACTGAGTTTCCAAATAATCACACTTCACAAACTGTTAGCACATAAAAGTACTGTTTGTAACATTAACCATGTTTACAATTGAAAATAAAACTGTGAAATATGTAATAATCTTTGCATTGGTTTCAAGGGCTTCTTCAGTCTTTTCAGTAGTTAAAATATTTACAATTTCAATCACATTTTGAAGAAAACACAACTGTAGGGCATCGCCTCAAGTTTTGTTCAGCAAATACAGATTTCCACAAAACATTGTAACCTATTTCTCCAGTAAATAGTGATGGGATTTCCGGCTCTTTTTAGAGATCCGGCTCTTTCGGCTCGGCTCACTAAAAAGAGCCGGCTCTTTTGGCTCCGAACCGGCTCTTCAGGTTGTTTTGTTGCTTTAATTAATTTATCATTAACAATAATATAAAATTATGCAGAAAAGGAATTACTAATGTAAAAAAAGTGGTTTTATTTATATATGTTTATATATGGCCCCTAGAGACAAAGCACGTACAAACTCTAAAGCATATACAAACTCCAAAACACATTTCTAGTGTTAACTGAACTTCCAAAACAGAGCTACTAGATCACTTAAATTACACAATTGAAAGCATGTGTGTATTGTTTGTGTATTTATACACAAGCACTCATATTTATTCAAATAATTTAAAAAAAGTTCATTTACCTGTTACTACCACACACCAAATCCAGTCGTTGGTACTTGCTGGCTTGTGTAGCCACGAGGTAACAAAAGCTCAACACTGCCCCCTAGCATCCTGGAGCACTTCTGTTGTCTTTTGTACGTGTTTTGAGTTTTTATGTGCTTCTGAGTTTTTACGTGCTTCGGAGTTTGTACGTGTTTTTACGTGTTTTGGAGTTTGTACGTGTTTTTACGTGTTTTGGAGTTTATACGTGCTTCAGGGTTTGTACGTGCTTCAGGGTTTGTACGTGCTTCAGGGTTTGTACGTGCTTCAGGGTTTGTACGTGCTTCAGAGTTCGTACGTGATTTGAAGTTTGTATGTGTTTTGTCTCTCGGGCCACCATAAATATACTTTTATTTATTCACTCCACATAAAATGTAATAAATAAATCATATAATACAAAAATCAACTATTCACATTTCAACTTTTAACTATTTAAATTTTCAGCTTTTTCCTTTTACAAATTTAAAGTGAAACAACACAAAACACTGCAAACCACAACACAATTAAATATAAATTAAAATATGAAAACTAAAAGAAGATGCACATTCTGTCATATGGACCTGCATGAATAAACTTTCTGAATCCTTTATCATCTACAACTGAAAATAGTTGTGGATGATTACTATACCTTTCTAATGTGACGTTGTTGTCCCTGCCTCTCTTTCTCTCTCTCTCTCCCTCCCGCTCTGTTCCTGTGCTACTGAGTGTAACTACCGCCCCTCCCCCCTCTGCCCAGCGTAAAGCACAAGACCAGTGTTGCCAACTTAGCGATTTTGTCGCTATATTTAGCGAGTTTTCAGACCCCCTTAGCAACTTTTTTTCTAAAAAGCGACTAGCGACAAATCTGGCGACTTTTTCTGGTATTACTGGAGACTTATTTATGACGACTTTTTGATGTGAAAACGCGTATCGCTCTTACTCTCAACAGGCAGCGGTGCTGCCTTGGGCACCGCACGGGTGAGGTGCCCCCAGGCGGAGGATAGTCCTCCCCCAGCTGCTTTCAGGGCAGGAGACGTTCACACCTGTGCGTCCAAAAGGCAAATGAATCGCGCATGAGCAAAGCCGCTGCTCCCGCACTGACTGTAACGCAGTCAGTTCTTTTACTGTTAGGCTGTTTTGTGGATCACAAGGTTTAAAACTACTTATAAACACACACTCTCACACACAAAGTAACTCCACCAGAGTGCCAATTTCGGGTCACTTTTGCCGGTCCAGCAGGGTTGGAATTGTGACATTAAAAAACAGGAAAAAGAACAATAATTGCTAAAAGAAATTTAATTTGTAGTTCTAAATAAATTCCAACTGCATTTAGGACGTTTTTTACTCACTTTATGTGTCTTCCACGATGTTATTTCTCTCTCCAACAACGTAGGTTACAATTATATTAGCATGACCAATTATGCAAATTAGGCGATGATGTCATTTGGCGACTTCTAGCGACTTTTAGGACAGCCAATAGCGATTTTCCTTACTGAGGAGTTGGCAACACTGCACAAGGCTCGCGTGCTGAGTGAAGCAGAAAAAAAGTGCGAGAGAGAGGCTGAGAGAAAGGAAAAAAAAACCCCACGTGACGGCTCGCGATAAGGAGCCGGCTCGCGTCGTTCACGTCAAAGAGCCGGCTCTAAGAGCCATTTCGTTCGCGAACGACCCATCACTACCAGTAAACACTACAAACATTTTACTCACAGTGAACTCATAATAAGTGCAAATAAATAATGAACAGGTAAAAGAGTTTGCTCACCAATCTCACAAGAGGACAGTGTAGGAGCGTGAGATGGCACCGTCTCTAAGCCCTGACATTCGACGACCAAACAATGTGGAGAGAACCAGAACTAGTTAGTTGTTTTGAACTTAACGCATCATTTTAGCAGTACACATGCATGAAAGCAGCTAGTGCTAACTCTTCCTTCTATATTATTTTTGTACCCTTTTTCAGCAAATCTCTCCCTCTCTTTTTCCCTGCCAGTGTATTCAGAGCTAATGGGGCATAGCCTGTGCTCTCTCAGATGGAGATGGCAGGCGGAACAATGCATCATTTTGCAGATGCTCATTGGCTAAGAGCAATGCATGAGTGCTTCAGAATTGTTAACCATTTAACTGCCGAATATATGGTTTATTCACCATAAACCAAGTATAACTGTTAAAATTAACCATTCTTTTCATGGTTTGGCACATTTGATCAAAGCCATGTTTAAATGTGGGTTACATCTGTCTTCCTCTGCCTCTTGTCGCACTGTCTGCTAATCTTCCCTCGTGTTTCCTAGTCACCGATTTTTCAGGTCTCAGGTCTCTGTGGTTCAAGTTTTGTATTTTCCTCTATGTACTTCACGTTTTGGCTTTAGCTTTCCCCAATTTAGGTTTTGTTAGTTTAATCTTAATCTCCCTTTGCTTTTCTTGGTATTTTTGTGTACAGCCAGAAATAAAGGCTTGCTTTTGGTTATTTTCAGTTCCATGTCCATGAGTTGCAATTGGGTCTCCACTCTCCATCTCCACCATCTGCTGCAGCAGACATGGCAATAATACTCTCATTATTCTCATATATTACAATGGTTCAGGTTTAATTTTCATTTCATATTATCTCCGCCTTTTATACCTATTGCTACAACCCTATTTTAGGCATTTGTTTGTAAGTTGTGTGTTAAATACTTTATCTGTTTCTTTCCTGAACTTTACTCTTGACAACTATCAGTGAGTTGTTCTGGTAGCAGGTGATATTTTTCTTAAGAAATCCTCTCTCAAAAAGCCTTAAGGATGTCTAGTGATGTGGTGTAAAACACAACTATTTCCAGGAGTAGTTCTGGATAAATAACTTTATGAAACTCAAATGCAGTAGAATATAATAGAATAGCCCTTTATTGTCATTGCACATGTACAACAAAATCATGGGTGCTCCATGCCAACTGTAAAGGATTAAAAATATATAAATAGTAAAGACATCAGAAATAAATAGCAAATGAACAGATATATATACAGTCAAGAGGAATATATACAAAACAAGAGAAAGGCACACAATGGAGAGTAAAGTGCTTGGAAGCAGTGCAAAAGGTCTGTGTATAGAGTTTGTATGTGAGAAAAGGGTTACGGGGTGCAAGGGGTTACCCTGGTTTTACTGAGGCTGGAGGATCTGGCAATGGCCTCCAGGTGAGGCAGAGGGCGGGCAGTGATTTTTTGCATTGTGTTGATTACCGTCTGCACAGCCTTCCTGTTTTGTGGCCCCTGCGTACCAAACACCCAGGCAGTAGGAAAGCACGCTCATTTAATGCTTCCTCTGTTACTTTACAAGCTAAGATATATGGTATGAGTGTATTGTGCTTACTGTGCACAAAATTATGGGTAATGTCTGTCAGATAAACTGGAATGATGGTCAGCAAAATGGAGCACCATGTATGCGTTCTTGTTCCAGCTAGTATCCCTGTCACACAGCTGTGGAACAGAGCCGGTGAGGCAGTTGTAAAGAGAGATTATATGGATCCAGAGACACTAGTTTTGGCCCACTGAGACTGCAGTGAACTTCTCCAGAAACCATACTTCCATTAAGATAGAAAAAGCTGCACAGTGAGGTTTGATCTCAAGTTCATAATCCAGCCCACACTCCTGAGACAGAAACTACAGGAAATGTTAGTAAACACATATGAAAAAAGTCTGAAGATAATAACTGTTTGTGTTGACTGTCAAATGTTTTTTGTTAGTATAACATTTGTATAACACAAATATCACAGTAATCATATAGTGGTCGGTAAAATGTATTCAGAATTTGCAAATTGATAGGGGATTCATCATCTCTTAAGTCATCACAAAGAAATTAGATACAAAATGTGAAAATGGACTCATCTTAGTGAAAAAAGTATTAGTAAAACAATGACACACTGACTGACTTTCAGCAAGCTTTCCAAACAAACATAAGCATGTTTCTCTGTGACAGCAGCTGCCAATCAAATGCCTCATCTTACAGAATCAGGTTATTAATCAAAATAAACACCAGGGGGCGATAGAGACGCTTTGCTTTCAGTTTTTGAAAGGTCTTGAATTTTTTTCTGTAGTCGTTGGTCTGTGACGCATCGGGTCAGCCAATCGGGTTGCGTCAAGGTAAGTCATTTAAGATAACAAACAGAGGAGACGTTTCAACAAGTGTTCAGCTGAGTAAGTCCACTGTGTTATGTGAGTTGTGCTGATACAGGAGCGACACATCTAAGCTACTCAAGATGCAGCAGATGCAGTAGGGGAACAGCTCTTCTTTTTAGCCAGCTAGCGTTACAAGATAAACTGCGGCTTTAAGGCGCCCAAAATACCGGAAGTAAGTTAGTTCATTTTCAAAATAAAAACCAGTCACAAAGAATCAGAATTTATTTATCCCCAAGGGGCAATTAATAAACAACAGAGCAGCATAACGTTTAGATAAGGACAATAAGAACAGGCAATAAAAGTGAAGTATTAAACTCATTTGCTGAAACGATTCTTTACAAAACACTAACAAAAGTCGACATTATTAGATATAATTAAGTTGAATGAGAATGATCGTATTATATAATTATTTTTTTTAATCGACGGGCTGGGGTCGAGCTTTATTATGGTAGGGTGATCGGAAGTGACCGTTTCATCGTTTCACCTGCAAACTTATCCGAGAGTGGCTGTTGTGGTGTGTCGTTATGGTAATTTAGCATGCAGCACGTTTCGCTGAAGTTTGACCTTTTTAACGTTTAGTTCGCACACCAAGAGTAAAAAAGGTTTCAGCGAAATAAGCACCAAGAAGTGTTTCTCCACCACAGATTCGAAGATGCGTGTGAGTGTCTTAGAATCTGTTGTCGAAAAACACTTGATGATGCTTAAACCAAGGTTAAGGTTACTTTATTTATGCCCACAGGTAAATTTGCTTTACAGGAAAATCCCTTCACAAACACACATACCTAATGAAACCTGACAAAACACATATGTAGTAATGAAACAATATGAATCAGACGAGCCAAGTCAAATAGGTGTGAAAGCCGCGAATATTTGACTATTTGTGTTGTTAATAAGCGTAATGATGGTTTATACTGGTGTTACAGTGAAGAAAAGATTGAGCTGATAGGCGAGTGAGTCTTTTCACTTTATATTTGGATCATTTTGAGCCTCACATCGAAAATGTTGTCAGAGTTAATATGAAAAATCTGTTTTATTTAATAAGGTAATCATAACTCAAGAAACGACTCAGTTCAGTCCTCATTAGCAGCATGGTTTGCTCAGTTGCCATGGCGATAATTCAGGTGTGAAAAAGAGATCTCTCCATGGCAACTGAGCAAACTCCATCTGTGGTTGAAGACTTCGCTTTGTCATCATTAAGTGTTTTTGAGGACCTAGTAAAGACGCATTCACAGTCAAAGTGTGGACTCGGTTTCTCTCAAATGTGATGCAAAACGCACCACAGTGTGTCACTCATTAAAATAATGGTAGTTTTGGGTGTTTGGACAGAAAATCATGTTTTCTAATCTGACTGTTAATGGTTTTCTGCACGTAATATACTAACAGTACAGCGTGTCATATTTTCTAGCAGGTGTATTACTCATCAGTCTCCACTATAGGCTAGGCAGTAACTTTTCAAAGAAGAAAAAATCACACTAAATAGTAACAGAAATGCTGTCTTGGAATATTTTGTCTGAAAATTCTGGTTTAAAACGGTTTAGAAATAAATGTTGTCTCTATAAGACACGACTTTATACAACCAACTGAACGATGGTTCATTTCACTGCATTCTTCCAATCTTGATATGTCATGCAGTGAAACAGTGTCAAAGCAAAAATGATATTTCACAAAGTGCTTACTATGGGTTGGCAGGTGCTTTGAAGTTCATTTGGATGGACAGGAAAGTTTATTTTGTTGAGGTAGGACGCTGATTATGACTCCTGTGAACACATTTTTAAAAGGAACATGCTTAAGTTGTTGGGTTCTTGTGGGCAGTGCATTCTCCTTGAACATTTGGCCGTGGTCAGGCAGTTTGGTTACAACTGTTCTGTGTTTTTCAAATGTGATGAAAACATGTGACATCCATACGTCCACTCAGCCTTGCGTGCGGTTTGTGCACTTGGGCTAACGTTAGTAGTTGTGAACAGACCTGAAGTGAATTACACTGATGTGCTTCTGAACAGGCTTTCTGCTCCTGTTAAATGAAAACCTGAGATCTTGAAAGGACATGATAACATTAGTGTTTGGATGATTCATAAGGTGAATTGTTTCAAGCCCTTCCCGGGCCAAAAACCTAGTTATCTCACATATTTCATACACTATTCTCATTCATGATGATGCAACAAAACAGAAATAGCATTCTGTGAATGGCATATGGACTCTTTGTGACTGAGTATTAAGTAGGTGAGGGTGATGCTTCTCATATTGTTCATAAAAATGTTTTATTGTGTTGTTCTTTCCTAGTTTCCTGCTGGTGGTTGAGGTGAGCATCATTATGTCTCGCAGACTAACCAAAGAAGAGCTGGATGCACAGTTTGAGCAGTTCTTAAAAGAGGTAATGCAACGTTAATGCGTCTGTGCTGATGTTTGTAAATCATCATCACACTATCAATTATCTGTATAAAGTCTTTCATTCATCTGATTCTGATCTGATTCATCAAAATCTAAATGGTCACTTATTATTTTGGGTGGTTTTTCATCTGTCACCCCTCTTGGGCTGTATTTAGAACTGCCTGTAAACATTAATGACCAGCAGCAAAGATTAGCCTACAGTCAGCGCCCCTCAGAGCACCGACTGCATGTGAACTGTGCTGGTACTGAAAGGCTAATATCAGGAGTTCGTATCTCAGCCAAACAGAGGGAGCTCTTTGTGTATGTAATAATGTCACCGTGATCAGTGGTCCCTTCATGTCAGCAATAAAACACAGGAAACCACAGTTTTGTCTTAAGGGCATCTCTTTGTCAGTCTGTTTCAGATGACTCTGTGGATTTAGGTGCTCCTGACAAGCAGCCACACTCTAAAAGCAACCAGAAACCAACAGTGAGGCAAGATGAGGCACTCAGTGGTGGAGGATCAGCAGCAGGTAATAATGATGAAACATCCAGCACATGCACATGTGAGACACTAGCTTTATTGTAGATCTCTCTCTCCTCTCTCTGTTTGTGGGTTTTTTTTAGATGCAGAAATCTGTAAATAAAAACATGAATTAGGCTGCGTCCACACTAATCTGGATAAATTTGAAAACAGCGTTTTCGTCTAAAAACGCTCCGTGTCCACAAGAGCCGAAGAGTTTTTCATCCACAATGAAACGACTAAAAACGTTCCAGTCCTGCTCATGCGTGAAACGTAAGACGATTCGACCTGCCTCATTTCTGTCTGCTGTTTATTTACTGTCCGACTCTCTGAAACGTCGCGGCAAAATGTGGAGGAAAAGCACCGAGTTTTTTAAATGGACTAACAATGAGGTGGAGTTGTTGCTGCGAGTAACACAAGAGTACAAAGTTGAAAAGCGAGCGAGAATATAGACCAAAACAAATATGCTGAAATTAGCATTTGGTCGTCTTTGAAGAAAAGCTATGGGGAGCATGTACAAACAGATAGTAATCTTTAATGGGGCTGTGAAAAATGGGAAAAGACTAAACAAGTGCTGCACCATGCCGTCCGTCATCTTAGTTGAATTGGTCGCATGAATGCATCATGTGACTAAAATGCGTTAGCGTTTTTCGAAAGCCTCTGTTTTCGCAATCCACACTGCACACTCATAACACATATATGTATGTGTTATGAGTGTGAGTGATGTGGATGTCTGTGGATTCTGTAAGGATGACCTGCCTGCCAGTTTTCTAAGCTTTACCCTGAGATTCTGGCGTTTCTAGCAAAATACATTTATATTTAAAGAGCTATTTGTTAAACCCAGCCCCATTTATTGTGGCTTTTAAATTCATTTTTTTGAGTTTGTTCTGATTTTTTCATTGCAGTTATTTTATGCATCTAATGCATATCTAATCGCATGTTTTTATCATTGCATAAACCACAAGAATGTGTTTGTTAGCAGTTGGGAACATGTTTTACTGTTTACTCATATTTATAACAAACGAAAGCCTCGAAGGTGATTTGTGTCTCTGGCAGAAACCAGAAAGCAGCCACTCGTCAAACTAAAATAACAACAATAATAAATACATCTTAAGAACACATTTATACTGTTTACTATAAAATGTTATACATAAGAAAATATAAACAGGAACCTTTCAGACTGGAGCTAATATTGAACTTAAATGTGCTCTAACTGCTGCAGTGCGTTCTGAATGTGTTGGGTTGCTTTCCAGCTAAATGTCTGACAGTAACTCGAATAACTTTTTATTTTGTGTACGTTGTCTTCACTTCACGCATTCACACCAGCACGTCCTTCACACAGTCATACTCGGCTGCATCAGAGACCAGCCTCAGTATGTTGCTCAGGGATACCATTCGGTCAGTAGAGGACCTTCTGAGCTACAGCCACCCTGATTGGGTTATTCAAGTGATGATAGGACCTTACTGTACATGTTAATGTTGGTGTCGTTCTATAATATGAGACAGTGAGAAATGTTTCAACAGCACCTAAAACCTGATGCAGGCTGATGAAGACAGTGAGCTGATGCCTACACTAGGTGGCAGCGTGGGCCTTTTGTTAAGCCAATAATATAGTTTCCATTATGGTGACTGTGTCTGATGTGTTGTACACTTGTTAACAGTGTGTATGTGAAGGTTGGGTCCAGGTGGTGGATCGATGTTGCTTTTCCTAATTCGTTTAGATCAAGATCTTTTTATTTCTGTCAGCACGGTTGGAATCTCAGATTTCTTTACGGAAGTCTGAGTCTATTCAAGAGGAGGATGAGGAAGGTATTCACTCAAAGGAGGAAGACCTCGTCCTGAGAGACAACAAAGACACAGAGGGTGAGTCCTTGAACACACAGACGAATGATATCATATGTGAAGGTATTTAAAAAGCAAACAACACAGGAGCATGCAGAAAACGATGCTTATAAACTAAAGAAAGAAAATCAATAATAGGTTCAAATGGAAAGAAGCCCGAGAAGAAAAATATGCGATGAAGAACAGAAACAGATGTTCAGTGACATTCGTGAGACTTCCAGTTTATTTGGAGGCTCCAGAAACGTACTGGCAGCTAAGAAAGTGTTTGGAGAAATCGTGCTAGCACTGCAGTTTCCTGATCTTCTTATTAATATAAATGATCATAAAGCATTTTTCATCTTTTATTATGTAACCAGGATGGCAATGGTGCAAAACATGTTTTTGAGCAGGTAGATATTTGAAATCAAAGCTTAAACTGAAACAGTAGTTTTACAGCTGATCTAAAGTTTAGGACCAAAAAAAACCCAAACAGAAAGTTCCAAACATGAACTCCAGTAGGAGGCCTGCACAATAAGTCGAAAATTTATTGTGCAGGCCTCCTACGCTGCAGCAACGAGTCAGAGTTGTAAAGGCTGAGAGCGAGACGCATGACGAGAACGCTACTGACTATGAACTCGTGCCTAAAAAAATAGTACCTTGCTTATTTGGAGGTACTTTGGATTTGATAAAGACGACGTTCTCCAAACACAGGTGCTCTGCAACACTTGCTGAACACTCGTGGCAACCACCAGAGGAAACACGACTCCACCATCATCTTCAACAACCACAGAGAACAGTTTGAAGAGTTCCAGAAAGACAGGGCTAGCTAATGTTGCTAATGTTAAGACAAAGAGCGCCGCAGTCCAACAGTCGTCTCTGTATCCGAGTTTTTCAAGTGGAACTCCTTATGAGAAAACGTCGAAGCGCTACAAAGAAATAACAGAGGCCATTACACATTTTTTGACAAAGACATGATGCCTATAAATACAGTTAGCAGAGAGGGCTTCACCAGTCTGATACATAAAGTGGACCAGAGATACCGCATCCCCCTCACGAAACTACTTTTCCCATGTCGCCGTTCCACAAATGTAGGAAACATGTTTGAACTGGGCCAAGCTGAAAACTACGCATCAACTACAGTAAAGTTTCCTCTCCAGTTTCGACTTACATCATAACTACTTGGTGAGTGGTAAAAAGATGAACAGCTGCACTGAGATAATTTGCAGTATAATTTCAGTTATGTTTATTTAAAACTAATTCTAGAGACGAGGAAGGATGTCTTTCAGGATTCAAGCCTCAGAATTTTTTTATGGGGGCAATGTTTCAATGTTAAAGTGCACTTTGTTGTTACTAATACAGCAGCTTTCTTTAAATAAAACTGTTGCAGTAAAACTGAAATTATGTTTTCGTTTTTTGTTTTGTTTTTGCTATTTATTTTATCGCGAGTCATATCGTTATCGCAGTATTGATCACAGTTATCGCACATTGCAGGTTTTCCTAATATCGTGCAGCCCTACTCAGTACTTATTGTCTCTGCCTCAGCTGTTTAAAGCCTCCTCATGTGTCCACCTACATAAAGCACTATGAAGGAGTCTTGTGGAGAAGTATCCCACTTGTGCTGTGTTTAAATGTGTGTGCAGGCTCGGCGACGGTGTCAGCTGTGTACATGAGCGCGGTGGGTTTAGACACTCTGGAGGAGGAAGAGGAGAAGGCCCGGTTCTTTGCCCAGCTGGAGGCAGGAGCTTCATCTACTATAGACTACTCCAAGCTGAACAGAGAGCTGGACTCAACACGTTCTACCCCTGCAAACAACTACAGGTATGTCAGCAGCTATGCTGTGTTACATCCCCTCAGCACTAGTAAAATGATCGTTTATTTCACCACATTTAGCTCTTGTGTTTCCATCGAGCACTGTGTTCATTCACCCGTCACTAAACACTGTTCGAACACAGAAAGTTCCTGTGCTGCATTTCCTTCTTGCAGTGAGATTCAAACATGAACAAAAGCTTAACAGAAGACCATCAGAACTTTTCACATGCAGAGTGGCAGCAGCAGGAGCATCAACACAAAAGGTTTTCATTGCATTGAGGAAAAAGGGAAATCGTTTCTCAAACTAAATATTCAAGCATTTGAAAATCAGTTGAAGTCAGTTATGTCCAGTAAAGTAATCAGTAACTAATTACTGATTACTTCCCAAACAAAGTAATCACGGTCTTTTACTGATTACTTTTTCAAAAGTAATTCGTTGCTTAGTTACTTTTTAAAAACACGATTTACAGCCTGAATAGGTGATAAAGTGATAGATCTTTCAGCCCAATTCTACTTTTTCTGCATAATCATCATACAAAATGTAATCAAATGGAAAAGTCTCTTTTTAAAACTTGTTTTATTAGTTTTAATCTTTTAACTTTATGCATCAAGCAAACATTTAATTATCTGCAACATTCTCTGACTGGAAGAAATTAGTTTAACATTTAAACCTATTTTCTGCACATTCCAGCACATAAAATAAAATATTTTTTGTGTTTACACTCAGTCTTTCAAATAGATGCAAGTAAAACACAGCAGAAAATAAATAAAGTCAAAGACTAGCGGTCCTGTTGCTCTATTTTCACCTGTAAAGCAGGAGTGGGGTAGGCGGAGGGTTACCCTGGTGCAGGTGTGCCGCGGTCAGTGGAAGAATCCGTGAGTTTCTCTGTGAGTTTCACAGTCCAGCGGCAGCCTATTTGGTGCTTGATCAGACATTTAGGGTTTTTTTCGCTAACAGTAATCTAATTACCTTTTTTGCAATAGTAACCCCTTACTTTACTCGTTACTCAAAAAAGTAATTGGATTACACTGCCCATCTCTGGTTATGTGAAAATGAAGTTTTGTGGACAGCTGCAGAGAGTCTGTCTTTGAATCACTTTGGGGATCCACTGTCCAAAATACAAACCTCTATAAAGTTGTTAGCATCACGTGTTAGTCTGATAAAGCTCAGCAAATATTATCACTTAATACAGTTTTAACTGTTTAAATTAGTAAAGGAATTACAAGTAAATCAATCAAATACCCGTATCTGTTGCTGATGACAGCTATACTGCATAACTAGTTACTGAATTTTATGGTAGACACTTTTCTCTCCTCTGCGGTTATTTCAGTTAAATCTGGCTTTTTCCCTCCTGCCCCGTTCAGCAGCAGTCTGAAGGTCCAGAAAGATGCCCAATGGATTTATTTTCCCGAGTGGATCATTACGGCTTTGCCATACTGGTCCACTTGATTGATCTTTATTTTATTTTCCATCCATCTTCATCCGCTTTATCTGAGGCCGGGTCGCGGGGGCAGCAGCCTAAGCAGAGAGGCCCAGACCTCCCTCTCTTATTTTATTTTTTTAACTTTTAAGTTATTACAATGGGAACATACATGACCGGGGGATAGGAACGGGAAAGACGTAGACGAGGGAAGTTTAAGAAAAAGAGGGACAGAAGGAAAAGACAGTAAACATCAGCTGGATCACTGCTGGAAGAAAAGAAGAAACAAGTAAAAAGAGAACAACACAGCAGCAACCGGGATAAGTGTCAGTAACAGGAAACGCACAATATGTTTAAAGGCAGCAGCCAAGGTGTCCGTGCACACCTGTGTGCACACCTGTGTGCGTGAGCACGCTTGTATTCAAAAGGTTTCTCCGTGTAACGATCTGATAGTGGGTGTGGAGAGCCATAGCCCCGCCCCCCAGGACAAGAAGCAGGCATGGAGGAGATCCAGGCCGCAGACATCTAGAGGCCCCCAGAGAGCGAGAGCCCAAGGAGGACCACCGGGGTCCCCCATCTGGGGCTGAGGAGAGCACCAGACGGGGGGTCGCCCAGCAGCCACGGTGCAGCTACGGGAGTGAGCCAGTACATACCTGAGCGACCAGCCCCGGACTGAGAACCACCAACGCACCGACAGCTGAGGGCATCAGCCACCGGCAGGGTGGGGGGTGGGGGCCAGGTGTGGGGGTCTGAGATGTTCCCAGAGAGGTGGAGTCTAAGACCCGATCTGACACATAAAGAAACAGGCACACAGACACAAACGGAGGTGAGGTTGAATACACGCACCGTCCTCTGGACGCCATGTAGCGTGCCCGCCCCCCCAAGGCCCTTAAATGAGGCTTCTGAGTAAGACACATGAGTTAATGTTGGACAGTAGTGTAGCACAGCTGTGCTCACAGTGTCTCTACAACAGCTGCTGCTGTGAAGCTCAGTGTTGTAACTTCAGTGTAATAAGAAGGATGTCCTCGCTGTAGGAATGCAGAAGAAGCAGTGGAGCGAGGGGGCGGTGATGATCACAGCCAGGCCAGAGGGACGATCAGTCCAGGTAAGGATGATGAAGTCTAGGCCAACTCTGTTGTGTCTCTGTCTTTGTCTTAACCATGTCTGTCCTCTCTCAGCCTTCACCGGCTCCCCACACTACAGCGAGGATTTTGAAGATGACGAGGACGTGAAGGTTCCACTGGAGGAGGTTTGTGCTCAAATCTGTTAAAGTTGAAAAATGTTAGAAACTTTATCAGAAAGTTCATTTTCCAATGAAAAGCACACAGAATGCAGTTCAATAGTATATAGAGTATAACACTTGAGAAAATCAGTGTCATGAACACACTTGGTTGACGTGTCTGCAAAGTTAAAAACGCTGTAAAAAGAAAAAATTAGCTAAACAAACTGGATCTGAGTTCAGCTGGACGTTTGTCCAGGAGAGGGACGTATGATCATTTAACAGCGACCTCAGGATAACCAGTGGATGTAATAACAGCTGTGTATAGTTAATGTTAGTAATATATCACTTCCTGTTCCAAATGAACGCATATCATGTGACTGTGGCACTGTCACACTTTTTCAGACGTCGACGACGGCTTCAGTTCTTGCCAGAGGTAAGAGACAGGTGACGTTGTGCTGAGGCAGCACACTGAGATGTGTTACTGTCTTCACCAGCAGTGTTCCTAAATTGATGACCTTTAGTTCCCATTAAGCCTGTGAGGTCACCGCTGACGATGTTCTTAATGTAAATTCTTCTTCCAAGTCTCGTCATAATGATTCAGTCTGAAGTACAGATAGTTTAGTAAAGGCTGATGTACTGAATCAACTTCTTTACTCAAGTAAAGTATAAAACAGGCTCTGAACTGTCCTCAGAGTAAGACAGCACACAGTAACTGACTCTTGTGCTCTATTAATATGATAATAAAATAAAGTACATGAGAATATGAATGTTATTTGAATGTAAATTCTAGTTGTAATGAATGTACTCAGCTTGACTCTTATGTAGGACACGTGCAGAGAATTAGAGAACTCCAGTGCAGGTAGACCTAAATAGAAAGACGAGTACAGTCGGCGCTTAAAGTTGGTGTAACACAGGACTCACACACACCTTTCTGATGATGAGTGCATCTAACATGTCCTCAGAGGTCAGTGTGCCATATGACTGCATTAGCAATACATTTAATAACATCTATATTAACAGTTAAACACTATATAGATCCACTTTATAGATTATATTTGTTCACAGATGTTGGCAGCTGTCAGCGAATAGTTATCAGCTATTTTGAAACAAAAAAAGACTTTTTATCCATAACAGCAAATGAACTGAACAACAGAAAATACAAATGCTATTTATGGTCTCCTCACAACAGTGATAAGAAAAATAAACTGGGCCAATATGTTAGTTAATACAGAGACACACATGTTAATGGGATCTCTGGTCTCCGAGTGTCCAGCATTCAGACCTGAGGACTCATGTGAGAGAAACTCTGCTCACACAGACATGTGGAGCCAAACACTGTCAATAAGGCCTCTGCAATGTTCTGAAGACAGTTAAACGTGTCAGGTAGTGACGTCCAGCAGGTGAACATGCAGCTGCATGAACAGCTGTGGATTCCAGCTGCTTCGATGTTGCATTAACTGGCATTAACTCAGCCAGTTAATGTGAGACAAATCCAGCTGCTCATTAAAGCTTCTGGTTTGATCAGAAAAGAAAACATTGGTCCAAACACCTGAAAGTCCCAAAAACACATTGTGAATGCTGTCTCGAGTCTACGGATGTGTCTGTGTGTTTCCGTGGTGCTGATGCTGAGCGGACAGCTGATGAAGCTTTTGAAGTGTCTGAATGTGGAAAGCTAACAACGTCCCTCTCACCGCTAGGCTAAGTTATTTTTAGCCAATTACAAGCTGAATCTGGTAGTTGGGGTTGTTAGCTAAGATACCGTCATTAAGAAGCAGCACAACTAATGTGTCTGTGAGCTGATTTGTGATGTGGACTGGGACAAAAACACAGCCCGGGCATTTTGACGAGAGACCGGCCCACCAGGTATTAAAGCCATAAAGCCTTTGAATGAAAACAAACGCTGTTGTGACAGTGATGTACAGTCTTGTTGGTATATGTATGATTTCTATACGTTTTACATCAGATAAAAACTTTGGTTGTAAGATTCAGATAATTATTTATTAAAAGCTCGACATTTTAAATGAGGATAAGAAAGAAAAGTATTTCTTTGTGCCCCCCTCTCCCTGTTAATGCCCTACCTGCCCCCCTGGCAACACTTTGCTAGACCCGCCCCTGCACAGTTACCAGCTGTCAGCTACATAGAAAAGGATCCTGGGGTTATTTGTCTCTCAGAAACAGTTCATAACTTCAACTCATCCATGTCACCTAAAAGGTAAACCTGTTTCTCCATCACCTGTTCAGCTCTGATGATTCAGTAAGGACATCTCCTGGTTTCATCTTCATGTTTCCCTCTCACCACATATCCAAACCCACATCATGACCAGCAGCTTTACAGCTGTGGCTCCAGCAAACATCAGCTGATACTAGAAAGTAATATTAAATACATTCTAACAACAGCTGATCAAACGTGCTGCTGTTGTTTAGCGCGACATCCACTGGTTTCCTGTTTCTGGCGCAAAGTGATAAACAAACAAGAGAGACGATCAGCTGACCATTGATCAGTTTCATGATTGAAGTAGAAAAAGGAGAGAATGAAAGAAGAAGAGGCAGCTGACAGCGTAAAGACACAGAATAAATCCAGCTTTGTGTCTTTTTCAGCTGAAGTCCAGGACAAACTGTGTTTCTTTTCACCTTAATACAAAACGCGTAATATTTTCTCTGAATGCCGGACATTCTGTTTTTAGGGGACGGTTGGCAGCTCTACTAACTAACCTTATGAATAAAATAAAGTTCACTATCAGTAACATCATAGCACCACCCAGCTGTAGAAACTCCATCATGCTAGCTAGTAGCAGTACGAGTTATTGTAACTGAAGGTAAAAAGTCAGCACAATGAAAATAAACTCCACCTAAACTTGGTTTATATCTGACCCAGACAGACTGCAGGTCATAACTTCTTACCTGAAGTTCAGTTCACCTGATACTCGGACGGCGGCCGCCTCGGGTCTCTGCTCCTCCTGCCTCTCCTTCCCCTCATCCACCTGCTGCCTCCACCACTTGCTAATGTTACTGAATCTGTGGAAGCTCCGCCACAGCCACCACCAAACAACTGAGTTATTTTTACACATCTGCCAGCATCTGGCCAATCCACCATCACTGTTTATACCGTTACAAAAAAATAATCATCGGCCCACCAAGCAAATGCCCGATGGCCAGTCCAGCTATGGTCGTGTCATCAGTTAACCGACCCCTGGCTCAGACTGTCGTTTATTGAGAAATAATCTGCGGTTTTTGGCACCCGCCTGGGACGCAGCCACTCCGACTCTCTCCCAGCATCATCTGCTCCTTCTCACTGCGGACACACATAAGACACATCTACCTGATTAACAGTCCCGTACACCTGTTCCCTCCCCGCTCACTGTGTCACCCCTCCTCTGCAACAGGCCAGCAAACCACGCCCCCGCCACAGTTAGATCCAACATGTGGGAGAACACTAAAATTTTGTGGTCTCAGTTGTGGTCTAATGTGAGCTTGAGGAGATTTTCTTTGTGGACAGGCTGTGATCAGCTGAGCTGCTGACCTTTGTGGATTCACAGAGCTCAATTTAACAGATGTCAGCAGATGAGCCATCTTTGCTAACTTCCATTTCTCAGAGTGCAGCGGTCCTTCGTTTATCGCGGGAGTTACGTTCTAAAAATGACCCGTGAACTTTATTTTTTACAGTTATTATAGATGTTTTAAGGCTGTAAAAGCCCTCACTACACACTTTATACACTTTTCTCTCCTGTTTAAACTCTCAAAGTTCAAACGTTCAGAGAAAAATAAGTCCAGTATTACAGAGTGAAACCAAAGATCAAAGCCTGTTTTCAGGTGTAGAACACGGGAATAGATCAGCTGCCAGAGGATTCAACATTAATGAATCACTGGTACGGAAGTAGAGGCAAGAAGAATGAATCAAGTTTGTAGAGTAACAAAGTACAAGTACTTTGTTACTTCTCAGCTCTGTCTGAAACACAAAAACACTTTCTCCAAAACATATGATTGAGGTCTTCATCAAACCTTAAAGGCTTCCTCTTTCTTTCTTTATTTGTTTTGGATTTAGTTATTGAAGAATATATGTCAACAAACTTAATGTTTGTTTCAGTGTCTTTTCACGATTCTCTGGATGAGGCAGGCGAAGAGGAGAGAAAGAACAACACAGTGGAGTCTCTGAACAGAGGTAACACCAACTCCAGAGAAGAATATCGATTTGTGTATTTTAAAGTGGTTTTATTTGAAACCTAATATCTTAGACACGCACAATGAGAGCATTTATATGCAGTGTATGTGGGCTCTATGAATGAGTACAATGCAAATAAGACACTGATCAAGGAGCCCCTGTTAGCTGGAAATCAAGGGGCTGCAGTACAGTAACAGTAGTAAGCTGTGTGCATGTAAAGAGCCAACTATGGTAGAACCGTGTGGTGTAATTCAGTGTCTTCAAATCAGAGAAGCCTAGAAACATGTTAGTTAACAGAGAAGGACTCTGAGAGACAGCTCCTGGATGAAAGAGAGGGACAAGATCTCAGTAACTGATTCAAAGTGCTTTACAGAGACATTAAAACACAAATAAAAAGCATGATTTAAAATTGATTAAAAAGGAACAGTAGATAAAATCAGTAGTTAAAATGTAAGTTTTGAAATTTAAGCTGAAAAGTGTGGATTTGGTGTTTTATTCAAATGCAGCTGAGAACAGGTGAGTCTTCAACCTGGATTTAAATAAACTGAGTGTTTCAGCTGATCTGAAGCTTTCTGGGAGTTTGTTCCAGATATAAGGAGCATAAAAGCTGAATGCGGCTTCTCCGTGTCTGGTTCTGACTCTGGGAACTGATAAAAGACCGGATCCAGACTAAGGGTCACAACGTTGGCCACTAGGATGAAAAGAGGCAAAAGTTAGCCCAAGAGTTAGTGAGACGTTACTTTACTGATCCATCTCACCAGGATCTGCCGCAAAGATATCTGGATGTTCTTGTGACTGGATAAGGGTGGCTGAATGGTTGCAAAGAAAGTGAAGATGGTCCAGGCTGAATGGGTTGAGCTGTAAAAAGGCAGAATGGGAGATGCACAGGACAGCTACAAGTAGGTTACCCACAGGCCAACAGGAACCATGATGATGTAGAAAGGGTAACCACAGCCAGATATTTCCAGAAGGCGAGACAGCTGCTGAGAAGCCATTTGAACAGTAGCAATAAGATCACAGCCATCAATGCACGCACCAATTATCAGCTCCCCCCACTAGAATAATACGCTGGCCACAGGAGACGATAGAGACTACTGACACTGAATGCCAGAGCAGCTGACCTGAAAGAGAAGATCATGGCAAACAAAATTTAGACTCTACACGGCTGTTTACCAAGACCGTGTCACGTACCCTGAGAAAGTCTGCTCGAGGATAAGAGTGCAGCATTATGCACAATCCCTGCATACCCATCACTGCAGCTGGCTAATTCAGTTTCATTTATACAGCACCAAATCACAACAACAATTGGCTCACGGTGCTTTACATTGTAAGGTAAAGACTCTACAATGATCCAGAGAAAATTCCACCAATCAGATGACCCCGTGTGAGCAAGTACTTTAACCCTTTAAGCACGTACACGCTCCCATTTGTGTAACTATTTTAAAATCCTGGTAGGATTGTCATGATCCCGGGTCTTTGACCAGCGTTTTGTGTTTTCTATTGTTGTGATATATTTTGGTTCTGTTCTTCCTCAGTTTAATGTTTAGTCATTTCCTCGGTGTAAAGTCCGTGTTCCTTAGTCTGTGTCTTTCCATGTGTGAGTTCCTGTTTTATTTTGCAGGTCTGCGTCTCTCGTTAGTGTTTCTAGTTTCGCTTCCCCTTGTCTCGTTATGTCCAATCACTCCCAGCCGTGTCTCCCTCCTGTTTCCATTCCCTGATTGCCCTGTGTGTATTTAAACCCTGTGTTTTCTTGTGTGCGTTATTTGGTGTTTTCTGGACTGCGTCTCTCCCTCCGTCGTCTCAGGTTGTCTCTCCGTGTCTCCCTGCATCTCTGTTTCTGTTCGTTTTTCCAGTTTAGGTTTTTGCTTAGTTTCATGCTCACCCTCACCATCTCTGTTTGTATCAACATTTGATGAATAAACTCACTTGCATCTGAGCTGCCTGCATAAAGGGTCCTTTAATAATTTACACACGGCTTGCCCCGCAAACCGTGACACAAATAAGCTAGTGCACCACAGGAGTTGTACACAGCATGTATTCAGCTTGTCCCAGGTCAGGGTTTCCTTTGCAAAAATCAAGTAAAAGGTGCTCGTAACCACAGTAACATAATCCAGAAACACACCTGGATCAGCTGTTCATAGCACTTCCTACGTTGCAATTAACATCATCAAATTGTCAGTGCGAACTTTCAAGTCCGCCATTACCTGCGAAAACCAGAAGTGGTGTCGTTACAACATACACAAAACCTAGTTTTCCCCTACAGGGCCTTTCAAAGGTCAGCTGGTGTTTTTACAAGTCATGTTTGACTTTATGCCTTTGTGTGTAGTTTCTGGGAGGCTTAGAACTTAAATTACACTGTTGGAAGTTGTTTATTTTCATGCTGCTTTGTTGCAAATTGTGCACAGTAATAGTTATTTTCATTTTTCCTACAGTTTATAAAACGTAGTTTATCTCAAAAATGAAATAACTTTCCTGTGGTTGGAAACTATTTTGTGCAATGTTTTTGCATTTACAGTTTTGAGGGATAAGCCTGTGAAATTTCTGTAACTAGAAATATTCATAGGAAACAGAAGTAAACCTGCAGTCTGAGAGTGAAGTGTTCTTCGGGGAAATACTGTACGTAAGATGTTTTATGTGATGAGAAGGATTTTAAATTAGATACTGGATTCAGCAGGGGGCCATGTTCTGTGCACTTTCAGCCCAAGTCCAGCACCCTGAGACGATACACAGCGAAAGAAAGGAGGCAAAGAACCAGTGAAAGTCAGAACCACTATTCAGAATGAAACGGCTAAGATCCATGAATCCAGGAACATGGCCACAGCTGATAGTGTGCCTAGAGTACATGGTTCTGTTGAGGCAACAGAAACACAGAGAACGGAAACATCATGGAAAGACAAGCCTCTGCACGACATGCACCACCAGCGCCGCACGAGCTCGATAGAGGCTGGGTCTACCACACCACAGGTGCAGTTCAGTCCCAGTTCTATGGTTGAACCCTCTCACAGACTGGTGATGATGCCATAGTGATAAATGTTATACCAGGTAGAAGCAACATCAGGAGGTAACACAAAAAGCTCGACACAACCCGAGGGCTGTGACAGGAGCTTGTGTGGAGGGTGAAGTAGTGGTTCACGAGGTGCTTGGTGCACTCGGGGCACGGACCCCTAAACAGTGAGTGGTAGTGCTTGTAGGACCATCACGCTCCCAGTTCTGTGGCTGACAAACTGAGCTTGAAGGGTAACGACCATACAACATACATCTTTTTCCGCTCCAGTTCCTCCTCACTCTATAAATTATTTTCTTATGCAAGAATCTCCTGGATGCACTGGTACGCATCTTCAGTGATGTATCCTGGGGTCATCGGGTGTTTCGGGTCTCACAACATCACACACCCTCACCCAGGCGACCCAGCCGGGCGTGATCAGGCCCTGACTTGCGTACCAGTAGCTACCCACGGATCAGCCCTCTTGATCCACAGCCACCTTGTGGCTTTCTCTGCCGCTTCGCTCACAGCCTGGACGGGCCTCTTCTTGGCTGCCCCAGCCACGCCCAGCCGGCCTCTTTGCAGAGTGATCGTCCTGCAAAGCTCCAACAACCACCTCGGGGTGGCTGTAGCTCAGGTGGTAGAGCAGGTCATCTACTGATCGGAAGGTTGGTGGTTCGATCCCTGGCTTCCCCTAGTCTGCATGCCAAATATCCTTGGGCAAGATACTAACCCCAAATTGCTCTCCGATGCATCCATCGGAGTATGAATGTGTGTGTGAATGTTACCTTAGAAAGCACTTAGAAAAAATGTGCTTGTGCGAATGGGTGTGAATGGGTGAATGTAAAAGTTGTGTACAGCGCTTTGAGTGCTCAGAAAGAGTAGAAAAGCGCTATATAAGAACCAGTCCACCTCTATGGGCTCATAGAAAGTCTTCCAGCCCCTTCCCCTGCACTCCTGCACTACTTCCTGGTACTTTCCTTTCATTGGCCTCCTCGATCCGCTCCTCCCAGTGTGCTGTGAGCTCCAGCATGATCAGAAATATAGTGTCAGGATGATAGATGGTCTTCAGCTCTGGTATTAAGATGTAGCTCTTTCTCTGGGCTGCTCTTTCCTGATGCAGTTTCCTCTTTAGTGTCTGTGATTTTACTGCTTCTAAGGAGAAGCCACAGTCTCTGATCTTTGACAGAGATCATTACATAAAGTGTCTAATCCACATCTCACACACTGTGATTCACATTTACAGTCTATGCAATGAATGAATTATATATTGACTTTTACAGAAGACATTTGAATAACTTCAGCCTCATTACGTAAAATAATATGTAAATATACATAATGAAACCAGATTATAAGACATATGTGGTCAGGATGTAAACGAGCATGTAAACACGTGAAACAAACTCTTTAAACGTGACTGAAGCTTCTCTAAAACATCGTTCAAGTTTCATTTAACTTTCTGGATGAACTTCACTCATTTTCTCAACAGGTCAGTCTTACGTGCAAAGTGGGGCCTCGGAGTTGGAGGCTCTGCAGGAGGCCTACAGGCAGGTCCATGTTGTGGAGGATTCAGATGGCCGTGGTCATCACACCTCATCTTTGGAAGGGAGATGGAGCATCAACAGACCTCTGTCTCCTTCCTCTCAACATGCCCAACAGTCTCTGCAGCCTGTTTCTACCAGTGACTCAGGTCAGAAATGATTCTACTTTCAGTCTTTGTCAGTCTAAGTATACAGTGTATAAACCCCAGGTCTGTGGTTGCTCAGTGAGCGAACCCCAACGGCTCTTTCTGACACTGCAAATGAGAAAATGTGCAACATGGATGAACCCTGATGTCATGTTCTGACAGTTTTGGAAAAAGCATCAATATTTTTGATTATTTTCCACAGATTTCAAAGACTTGAAAGGTCTTCATTTCACATTTGTCACACCTGGGCTCCACTTCTGTGTCACTTCATGTGTGTTAGCCCCATAAATAAGATCCTACTTGTGCTAAAGTGTTTGTGATGGGCAGGATCGTAAAGGATAAAAGTCTGCTGAGAAATTCTTTTGTCTTTGTGTATTTAGAGCTGCCCACTGCAGAAGAGCTGATGAGGCTCCTCCGACCAGAGGCAGCTCAAATTAGAGGCTTCACCCTCCAGCCTGTCAGGTCAGCTTGTTTTCCTCCCAGTTCATCAGCATCTCAGTGTTTGTGGCACAAACACAGAGTTCAAGTAATATTTGAAGGGACTCGCTGTAAATATTCAAACATCAGCCAACAGACGAGCTTAAATCTGACGTCACATTTTGTCTTAACTATGTTAAGGAGCGATCGTGGCTCAAGAGCTGGGAGGTCGCCTTGTAATCGGAGGGTTGCTGGTTCGATCCCCGGCTCGGACAGTCTCGGTCGTTGTGTCCTTGGGCAAGACACTTCACCTACCGCCTACTGGTGACGGCCAGAGGGGCCGATGGCGCGATATGGCAGCCTCGCCTCTGTCAGTCTGCCCCAGGGCAGCTGTGGCTACAACTGTAGCTGCCTCCACCAGTGTGTGAATGTGAGAGTGAAGGAATAGTGGTATTGTAAAGTGCTATATAAATGCAATCTATTATCATTATTATTATTATTATTATAAACAAGAGTTCTTGGTATGCTGTGGACAGCAGTTCATCCGTGGGTTGGGATGATCAACTGGAGAAACTCTGCTAGCAATAAAACAAGAAGCAAAGAATAAACTCGCAAACAAAAACAGTGAAACAAACAATAATCGTCCAAAACAAAACAATGAAAGCATCGATCGTTATGGAGAGCAGGACAACGTCTGTGATCATCAGTTCTGTGTGAGGCTGTGCAGAATGTTAAAGTTTGCATTGGTTTGCAAATATTATGAAGCCCCTGTTTGTTCCCAGCAAAACAAAGAAAATATATCTGATATTTATAAAATGTACAATTAAAAAATAAAAAAATCTGTTGTATTTAATGATAGCAGCACATCTCAAAAACACTGGGCCATGTGTACCAGCCCCTCGTCTTTCAACAACAGTCCTGAGACATCTGATAGTAGGAAACCAGTTGCTGGATTGTTGTCCCACTCTTGTCTAACTGCTCATCATTCCTGACTCTTCTTTATGTTTCATGATGAATCAAATGTTTTCAGCTGGTCAAAGGTCTGGACTCAGAGTGTCAATGATTATGACATGGATGGTAATAATTAGGAAACCATCTGCACCCTCCAAGAAAATAAAAGTATGTCGTTTACACAGCAAAGGCAAATGTGACAGGTGAGCTAAATGTGTTACCTGTCAATGAAAGTCGGGCAGATGTGACGACTAATGCTGAAGCCTGGGTGTACATACTTCCATCCACCCGTCTGTCCGTCCGTCCACCGTCTTCTGCTGGGCACTAATGTGTACTCATTTATGTAGATGAATATGAGATAAAAATGTGTTATCCACCATCTGTCTGTATTTAGAAGAACTCACCATCCTGACATCACTGACACTCGTCTGAAACAATAGTTACAGTAGTAACTGTAAAGTTACATAAAATATTTTGTTTCTTTTTTACTGTGGTTTTCACTTTGATTGCAGTTTTGTGGGACCCAACCAAGAAAAGACGTCCGGGGGGCTGGAGAGGGCCTTCGTGGATGAGTCACAGCCCCCTGCAGCTGCAGCAATAAATGGGGCCGAGGAGTCGACAAGCCACCCAATCGGTGCTGCTCACCCCCCCAACAAGGATCTGATTGGCAGCATCAGAGCAGAAGTAGACAAGCTGATGCAGGATCATACCAAAAGCTCTTCTCTCACATCATCTCACACTGGCACAACTAAGAAACACCCGGTGAGCAAACTATAAAAGGCACTACTGTAGAAAAGAGATTACATTCACACTTTGCATCATACGTTTCCTCAGGCCTCCCGTGGCTCCCTGACTTCTCCTTCCTGTACCTCTTCAATGAGACGAGCCACTCCAGCTCCTGTCAGAGGCCAGCGACTGGGTGGGAGAGCGGCGGTGACTTCAAGGTCATCGGGGATAAGTAGAGGTTCTGCTGCACCAGCCAAACCCCGGTCTGCTGTTTCCTCACAGTGTCCACACAGAGCGACATCCACAAAGACCCACGAAGATTGCTGGGACTGCACAGGTTATTAACTGCACACATCAAGCTTTAGATAATGTAAGAAAGAATGGTGTGCTTTCCACGCTGTTAGAAACTGTACAGTCATTGATCGATCATTGGATAACTGCTTAACTCCATTTCTTATCAGCCAGCATCAATCCTGTCAGTTTACCTTGTAACGTCCTGACTTTGTAGCACTTCTTTGAATCCCTTTCTGTGTGTTTTCACTGCTAGAACCAGGAGTAACAGTGAGGAATGAACTAGTGGCATCTGTTCAGTCCTTGGTGGCTGTCCTCCAGCAGCAAATAGACGCTACCAAACACCAGGATTCTGCACAGGAAGTCAGAGAAACCAGGCTGGAGCAACATCTTCCACAGATCAGTGTAAGGAAATACTGTTTGTGCAGGTTTTCCTGACCACCAGCATCTTTTCACTCTGTGTGGTCGGTAATAACCTGTATAACTTTAGGAAGATGTGTTTGGGTAATCTTGTTTGAACTCTGGAGTGACTTCACTTACGAGGAGCACATTCCAGTGATGAAGCTGGAAAAGAGAAAAACAGGGCTTGTTTTGTATCTTAGCAAAGTAGATTCATTAGGCAAGGCAAGTTTATTTGTATAGCACAATTCAACAACAAGGTGATTCAAAGACATTAAAAAACAAAAACAAATAAAAAGCACGATTTAAAATTGATTAAAACAAGCAAACAAACAAACAAACTAATTAACAAACAAACAAAACGGATAAAATCAGAACAGTAGATAAAATCAGTAGTTAAAATGTAAGTGTTGAAATTTAAGCTTAAAAGTGTGGATTTGGTGTTTTATTCAAATGCAGCTGAGAACAGGTGAATCTTCAACCTGGATTTAAATAAACTGAGTGTTTCAGCTGATCTGAGGCTTTCTGGGAGTTTGTTCCAGATATAAGGAGCATAAAAGCTGAATGCGGCTTCTCCGTGTCTGGTTCTGACTCTGGGAACTGATAAAAGACCGGATCCAGATGACCTGAGGGATCTGGAAGGTTCATACTGGGTCAGGAGGTCACTGATGTATTTTGGTCCTAAACCATTCAGAGCTTTATAGACCAGCATCAGAACTTTAAAGTCTATCCTCTGACGGACAGGCAGCCAGTGTAAAGACCTCAGAGCTGGACTGATGTGGTCCACTTTTTGGTCTTAGTGAGGACTCGAGCAGCAGAGTTCTGAATGAGCTGTAGTTGTCTGACTGATTTTTTAGGTAGACCTGTAAAGATGCTGTTACAGTAATCAAGCCTACTAAAGATGAATGCATGGACTAGTTTTTCCAGGTCCTGTTGGGACATCAGATCTTTTATCCTTGAAATATTCTTAAGGTGATAGTAAGCTGACTTTGTTATTGTCTTAATGTGTTTTTCTAAGTTTAGGTCTGCATCCATCACTACACCCAAATTTCTCGCCAGGTTTGTGGTTTTTAGGTGTATAGATTGAAGTTCTCTGGTGACCTGTAATCGTTTTTCTTTGGCGCCAAAGACTATTACCTCAGTTTTGTTTTTGTTTAGCTGGAGAAAATTGTGGCACAACCAGTCATTAATTTCCACAATGCATTTACCAAGAGCCTGTACAGGGCCTCGGTCTCCTGGTGACATTGTGATATATATTTGTGTGTCATCTGCATAGCTATGGTAGTTTATTTTGTTGTTCTTTATAATGCATCATTAACATTACACCATAATACAGAGGTTCCTGTATTCACACTTACACACACGCAGTTACTGTCCCTCCATTTAGAAAGGTGTCATGGTCTAATTATTTTGTGTGTAGTTGTTTTTTCCTGTGTGATAATATTCAACATTGCTATCAGTACATTTATCCGTGATTTGGAGAGCCCAGCGCTGCTCCTGACGCAGGGGAAACTAATTCTAAACTAATAACCCTAAACTAATAGGGAGACCGACCTTTGCACTTGTGCAGGTGAAGCCAAAGGCAAGATATGATCATCTTTTCTTTGACTTGGAAGGAAGTTGGTTTGGAAACATATTTGGAGATGCTTCATCCTCTGCTTTGCATTAGTGTGGGAGCCCCGTCATAAACATGTCCGTTATGCCAGCAGGTCCACACGTTTTTCATTCATACTCCCCTTGCAATGGCTGTACGTCCCCCGCTTTGGGAACCTCTGCTGTAATACTTTTGTTGTTTTGTGCTGAGAAACACTCCTACAGCACATTGATGGATAGAGCCTGGTCTGTGTGCTGCACACTGCTTATTTAGTGAGTCTTGAATACACAACAGTGTCAGTGCAGTTTTCATTTCTGGGATATTAGTTAATTGATTTGAGGGAGCATTCCAGAGGATATTCTGACGGGAACTTCTGGAACGTGGCATTGGATTACCAAACACCCTCATGCTAACTTCCATCTCAACTTCTAATACTAAGCGTGTCAGCAGTAACCATAAGCTCTGCTTTTCTTGAACAACATCATACAGAGAACATGAATCCATTCATCTTCTGTTACTTATCTGAAGCCAAGTTACAGTAGTAACAGGACATGTAGGGTGTTGGAGATGGAAGGGATGTGTTCTCTCTCCAGCCTGTGTCTGTGTTGGTGTCTGGCATTGAGGTTGAGCTGACCTTTCAGAGCTCTCCTTTTGCCATGTTTTACAGTGTTGGGCCCAGCTCTTTGTGGGGTGAAGTCTGTGTGCCTAAAATCTGCTGCTGGTTACCAAAGCAGAGCCTAAAGCTTACAGATGCTAGACAAAACCTGAGTAGCTGGTCATTGGTACAGCTCTGGGTCCTAAATATTTAAAATGGAAAGATGTGAGTAAAGTTAGAGCCTTTGTTGTTTGCACATCACTTTAGCAAACTGAGAGCCATCCAGGGAGGGACTGAGCTGCAGAGCTGAAGTGCAACAGCCTCTGCTTAAAGAAGGACTTCACATGTTCATCCACAGTGTTTTTCACCTTTTACAAGGACAGAGTTGTTTTTCCTAACACTAAATGTAGAGTGCCACAACACAAACATACTGTCAAAATGTGTTTCAAAGGGAGAAAAGCAAAACCATGTTGCAGCTCCTGTGCACACTGATTCTTGCTGAAAGAGAGGCCTGACTTTGGTTTGTTGCCTTTCAGACTGGCAGCTCCGTGCTGGAGCAGCTGAGGACCCAGCTGGCACAGAAGGAGAGGGAGCTGCAGATGATGAAGGCAGGAGCAGAGGAGCTCAGCTCACTCAGACAGCAGAATTACCTGCTGCAAAGCAAGGTGCATAAACACGTCATACTTTCATTCCATATATATAGAAAATGTAGGATGGCCCTTTCTTATTTGGGTAAGACTTGTGTTTTTTCTCTCAGCAGCTGAGAAGTGCAGAAGAAGCCAGTCAGAAGAAGAGGTGGGTGGAGGCTGCAGATGTTGCTGCAGATGAGAAGTTCCAGCAGATTGATAAAGAAATCAAAGAGCAGGAGGCACTGATAAAAGGTTACCAACAGGTTAGTGAGCCTGGACTCTACATCTTATTGTGACTTTTGTCACAACGTTTTTCTCTCAATGATTTCAGTGTTAGTTCGTCTTTTTAAGGACTTTTATTAGGACTTGTTTCTAAAACAAATAGACTGATTTCTACTTTGTGTTCTGTCAGCTGTAATCCCAGCAGTGTAAGTAATGTTATACATTTGCTATCATCAACTGAATGGATGCAAATTTATGACACTACATACTAGGGCTGCTACGATTAGTCGACTAGTGACGATTACATCAACTATCAAAATCATCGACGACTGATTTAATAGTCGACGCGTCGTTTGAAGCTTTGTAAGATCCCAAAAGACGCAGGAATAAGTAGTAGGATTTAAGAGTGTAATAACGGACTGAAACAGAAGATGGCAGCACTGCATGTACAAGGATGCCAGCTGCCGTTAAACCCCGAAGAAGAAGAAGCTGTGTCCCAGAATTCATAGCGCAGCCCAGCTCAGTTTCCAACAATGGTGGCAGCTAGTTAGTTTTAATATTACTCTTATTATTCTTTCTGGGTCACAAAATAAACGTTTAACATATTTTCAGGCGAGAATGTAGCTGTGTAAACCTCAAATATCTGCTCAGTTTATCAAGACACCACATATTTTCAAAAGCGCTCCAACGTTCTCGGAGACGTCTGTTACCCACTAGCTCGATAGCTGACCAGGAGGTCAAGGGTCACTAGAGCCGCTGAGAATGGCAAAGTCCCGGCACATCATTTTCAGATCACCGCGGACTTTCGCTGCTCTACATCTACTTTAGATGTGTCCTTGATCCATCACAGATGACTTAAATGGATAAATGACCTCCTCAACATGTCCTGAAGTTCTCCAGAGGCCTGGTAATGAACTAATCATGTGATTCAGGTGTGCTGACCCAGGGTGAGATCTAACACCTGCAGGACACCGGCCCTCGAGGTCTGGGATTGGGGACCCCTGCTTTAAGAGTTTGCATAGGTTTGGGAGATGAGAGTATCTTTAATGAGAGGGACTCATTTTCCCCTAAACTTTGTCTTTCTGCCTTCTGCTTAAAACAACTTAGAAGTCCTCTCCACTCGCAGCAGTGCTGTACCTCAGACGCTCTATGTTAAGACGCCGTGTGGGCACAATTTATGAAATTCTAATCATTTTCAGTTTTATACAAACTGCAGTAAATAGAAAAGCCCATATTAGGTGTGAGCAACGGTTTTAAAAAACAAGATTTGTACCTAGTTGTTCTTTTCATTGTTTTTTTACATTAATCTTCCTCCAGGAGAATGAGAAGCTGTATTTACAGATGAAGGCTCAGCAGGCCAAGAGTAAAGCTAACGAGGAGGCCATGTTTAAAGAAAACCAGCGGCTGCTGAATGAGCTGGCTGCCACCAGGTGAGCGTCTGACAGACCTGTACGTCCCACACATATGTTGTTGTTTGTGTGCACTGTGAAAGACTGACCACTTGGAACACTGCGAGTCATACACATGTTCATGCATCGCTTCATTCTGTGCATTTAAGCACCTAACAGTGAAGCTAACAGCGAAGCTAACAGTGAAGCTAACAGCGTGTGGAAGGTATTCAACACATAGACCAAACCGGAGTCACTCGTGTTCAGGGACAGCAGCGCTAACTTTAAGTTTGTGAAGTCGGTCGTTAACAAACAGAGATCATGAAGTTCTCTAGATGTGGTTGTTCTGTGGTCAGGGTAAACCTTCTCTAACCTCACCAGGGAGCAGCTGAATAAAACTTCGAGGCCAGTGGGAAGTATATGCCTAACGGATCACACTCCACGCATTGCAGACTTGTTAGCGCAAATAAACTCACTTCAGGTCAGTACCGCTCTCACCCACCTGTACTGTAAGGCTTGAAGGGCTATGTTAGCCTCTTTGATGTAGCACAGATGTGAATCTTTGTGCAGAGAAATGAGGCCAAGATGTCTGCGGACGTCCACAAGCTTGAGCAAGAAAAGCAGGCTCTGGAGGTGGACATGCAGCTCATTAAGAAAGAGAGAGACCTGGCTGAAGCCCGAGCCACCTCCACAGCGGGTAAGATAAAGAACAGTCCTGAAACTACAATATCCATATTTTTCATCCCCTTTTCACTTCATATACAAACCCAAGTCCAAAATGCTATAATAGGATAATGACAAGCCCAAGTTTGGAGCTTCGTTTTGTAGAAATGTGCAAAACTCTGCCAGTTTAAAAATGTGCTACCTTAGCAGAAACCCATAAATCAAAGTGGCAGCTTCAGATGTTGTGTTTGACCAAAGAGACTCACTTTAATGTTGAGTGACAGAGAAAAGCATCACATGCTGTCAGGATTACTGCAACACTGTAACCAGCTGCTGCTTGTGATTTGTTTATAAAACCCCAAAATGTATCAAACTGACAAATATGTGCAAGTCATTAAATGTATGATTCAAAGTGAAATCGTCACCAGATGTGACATCTAATCCACACATGCAAAAACATCAGAGGAAAGTACTGAACGTACTGACTGATGTTTACTTAACTGTCGCACAAAAAGCCTTTGTTGGAGACTTCACGACGTCTCCTGTGTGGAGAAAGTATTCCCAGGTGTGCTCGGGTGGGATTTTGGCCCAAACTTCCACACAAACAGTCTTCAAAACTTGAAAGTGCTGCGCGGGCCCTTTCTATGACCTCTGACCTTTAGTTCTGGATATAGGTCAGGTGATTGGCTGGGCGAGACACTTCATGTTCTTTCTCTGAAGCCAGTCAATAGTTTCCTGTCTCTGCATCTACTGTCATTTCTTCGCTATCAGGAATGTGTCGGCACATTTTCCCTTCATCCTGAAGTGTTCCAGTGTCACATGCTGAACCACCCAGACCTTGGTGGTGCATACCTGTTGGTATGGTGTTTATTATGCATGCAACGAGTGGAACTATGGTCCCATCTGACCCGACTATGTTCTCCCAGTATTTCAAAGGCTTGTTTGATTGTTTTTCAGCAAAATTTAAACGTGTTTCATTTTGTTTTTTCTTCAGTAATGAACAGTATTGTGCATACAGGCCTCTCCTCCAGTGCCCCCTGGCTCTGCGATAATTCGGTTCCTCTGTGGGGAGGACCGGCCATGACCAGGCGCTGGCCACTGGAACCTTCAGGATTTTAGAAATTCATCTGTAACCAATCAGGATGTTTTACAACAATAGGACTGTGACGGTCTTGAGCTAGAGTATTTGTTTTTACCCATCATGATTTGTTGATGGTCCCATCTGGCCTATAAAAAGGCAGGATTGCTTTCTGAGTGCTGATAAAGCTCAGCTGTGACTTGTCTGTGTCACTCATTCTTACACATAACTTCATCTGTGGACATTTATGTTTGATTTCTTGTAATGTGGGGATTAAGCTGGTGAAGCTTTCATGTCAGTAGCACCTTTAGAAATATATTTACTTAGAAAACTGGTGACATGTTCAATACTTATTGTACCTGCTGTGTATATATGAGTAAGAACTGATTTCTCCTGAACGTGTTAGGAAACCAGACCTTTGAGATGCGTGCATTAGAGGACAGGCACCAGGAGGACGTGACAGCCCTTAAGAAAAAGCTGCAGTGGTTTGCTGAGAAGCAGCAGATGCTGGACAGAGATGCTGGCAGGCTGAAGGCTGCTACAGCTGAGATACACCAGCTCAGAGAACAGGTGACGCTCTCACACGATGGTTACAGACTGATTTATTTTGTACCCTCAATCTGCATGAATCCTCTGTCTGTGCTAACTACTTTTTATTTTAATGATACTTGCAAAGAAAAGCGTCTGGACTTCTTTAAGTTGCTTGAAGACGTTTCACCTTCATCCGAGAAGCTTCTTCAGTTCTAAGGTCAAATGGTGGAGAGTCCCAGATTTAAACCTAGTGGGAGTTTCCCCCCACAGAGGGACAAAAGGACCCCCTGATGATCCTCTAATCACATGAGCCAAGGTGTGAAACTGGGTGTGGGTCCCAATCAGCCAGAGTTTCGGGTGAGTTCATTGTGAAACCTGGCCCCACCTTATCATGTGACTTCCTGAGGTCAGATGGCCCAGGATGTGAGTGGGCGTTAAGGCGTCTGGGAAGGGATCTCAAAACTGGATTATAGATGGCAGACAGTTGGTGTCGTAAACCACCGCCTCTGTTCAAAGATGGTCGCTCACAGTGGACATAGATGCTTCTTTCACTCCTCTTTCAAACCATCTGTCCTCTCTGTCCAAAATGTGAACATTGGCATCCTCAAAGAGTGACCTTTGACCTTTAGATGCAGATGGACAGCTGAGTCTTGTCCTGTGGAGGTGGCTCTTCTGTGTTGTGCCATGCGCTTGTGAAGTGGCTGTTTGGTCTCTCCAATGTAGAGGTCTGAGCATTCCTCGCTGCTGTACGGCATACACCACATTGTTAAGTCTGTGTTTTGGCGTTTTGTCTTTCGGGTGAACCAGTTTTTGTCTGAGCGTGTTGCTGGGTCTGAAGTACACCGGGATGTCATGCTTGGAGAAAACCCTCCTGAGTTTCTCTGATACACCGGCTACATAGGGGATGACAATGTTGCTGCGCCTGTCCTTCTTATCCTCCCTCGCTGGTGTCTGATCTTCTTTTCTGTGCCTCTTTGCTGACTTTAAAAACGCCCATTTAGGATAGCTGCACGTTTTGAGTGCTTCCTTTACATGTGTGTGTTCCTTCTTTTTCCTTCAGGCTTAGAGGGAACATGTTCTGCCCGGTGGTGTAGGGTCCTGATTACTCCAAGTTTGTGTTCCAGAGGGTGATGGGAGTCAAACAGGAGGTACTGGTCCGTGTGTGTGGGCTTCCGGTAAACTTCGATGGTGAGGTTTCCGTTCTCTTCAATGTGCACAGCGCAGTCCAGGAAAGGCAAACAGTCGTCCTTTGTGTCTTCCCTGGTGAACTTGATGTTTTTATCCACAGCGTTGATGTGCGCAGTGAAGGATTCCACTTCTTGTGTCTTGATTTTGACCCAGGTGTCGTCTACATATCTGTACCAGTGGCTGGGTACTCTTCCTTTGAAAGAGCCAAGAGCCTTCCTTTCCACTTCCTCCATGTAAAGGTTGGCTACTATTGGTTTGAAAGAGGAGTGAAAGAAGCATCTATGTCCACTGTGAGCGACCATCTTTGAACAGAGGCGGTGGTTTACGACACCAACTCTCTGCCATCTATAATCCAGTTTTGAGTTCCTCCCCAGACGCCTTAACGCCCACTCACATCTGACCTCAGGAAATCACATGATAAGGTGGGGCCAGGTTTCACAATGAGCTCACCCGAAACTCTGGCTGATTGGGACCCACACCCAGTTTCACACCTTGGCTCATGTGATTAGAGGATCATCAGGGGGTCCTTTTGTCCCTCTGTGGGGGGAAACTCCCACTAGGTTTAAATCTGGGACTCTCCACCATTTGACCTTAGAACTGAAGAAGCTTCTCGGATGAAGGTGAAACGTCTTCAAGTAACTTAAAGAAGTCCAGACGCTTTTCTTTGCAAGCTCCTTTGACTACCTCACATGTTCAATCTCTATTCAAAAGCTTCCTCCATGTAAAGATCTGATAGTGGGTGTGGCGAGTCATAGCCCCGCCCACCAGGACATAAAGCAGGCTAATTCAATGACTGTAACATAACCTTCTAACGTGTGACTCAGTGTTTGTACCTGAAATAGAGTCTAAGAGTCTGTTTTAGCATCTGTGTGGTAGTTTTCATTAAATGCTTTAAACATTTAAACACTTATAATAGAAACAAAACATTCAATCACACCATTTATGATTAATGAGCTCAGTGTTTAGTCTTAGAGACTGTTTCCTTTGTTGAACTTTATTTGTCTTTGTTGTTGTTGTACTTTTTTTAGATGTACAACTTGAATAATTTATCATTCCCATTTAAGGCTGGTGGTTGTACTCTCCCAGTCAGACCATGTGACCAGGCTGTGATGGTTTTGCCACAAACCATCGTTTTCTTTCCTGCTGTCACAGAGCACCTCCCACAGGGGATTGTGTGATTGTTGGTTTCTGTCTAACATTCAGTTCTTTATGTTACAGAAAAATGTGCCTCAAGGAAACTGTTGTTTTGATTTGAAAAAACTAAAATGGATTTAGTTGTGTTAATTTTAAGGAACGTGTCTGTCTTTGCTCTGGAAACATTGCTCTAGAGCGTCTTCTTTTGTGGTGCTTTACAGTGACAACAGTGAAAGCTTTAGGAATGAGGATGGAAAGTGGGAAGTAACAGGCCGTCTCCATTTCAGGTAGAAAAACTGAAACAGGAAGTGGGCAAAAGAAACAGCTGGCAGAGAAAGGCGAGAGACAAATTTGTGGACTTGAAGAGGATGAAGGACTTGGAGCGACAGGTTTGGCACACGGACATACACTAACAGTTAATTTCTCCTTCTTCTACAACTTCATATCACTTGTTTTCACCAGGTGAAGGAGCTGGAACAAATACTCAGGAGCAGAAACCCAAACTCGCTGCCTGCTTTGATTTATGCTGCAGCCACATCTGCCAGCCACGAGGACGCTGGCGAAACGTCCTCTTCCAGCCGGGTCGCTGCTCTGCTGGAGCGAAGGATCCAACGTCTGGAGGCCGAGCTGGAGAATCACGACGAGGAAGCCAAACGCAGCCTCCAGGTTATGGAGCAGCAGTTTCACCGAGTCAAGGTAGAGCTAACATCCACAGGCTTGTCGATGTAACGACCTGCCAGCACTTCCCACTCAGGACCCCAAACAGAAAGCCCCCGTCACACCACCAACCTATTCACCACCTCCCAGCTTGGGTTCAGAGGTCAAACACTCAGCTTTTAAGATTGGGCTTAAAACTTTGCCATTTGATAAAGCGAATAGTCAGGGCTGGATCAGGTGAGCCTGCATCCAGCCTCGGCTGCTGGGGGCGTGTTTAGACACACCTTTCAGAGCTGTCTGCTAGTGTGGGGTTTTGTCCTTTGTAAAAATATGTTACTCACATCTTAATACCAAAGAATTAGAGCAGCCACCATCTCTTGCTGGTCATCAGGAGAAGTCACTGAATCCACACTTTGTGATCACCACGTCTCTTCCTGTGTGCGTCCTCCTGCTTGGTGTGCTAGAAAACCAGAGCGACAAACAGACAAAAGCTTCATAGAGAGCGGTGAAGCCCAAAGAGGAAGCCGTGTGACATAATAAGTTCAGTTTCAGTCAGTAAATGAGCTTCTTAACAGCACAGCTGTGAGACTAAAACGTAAAACCTTTATTTTTCTCCTTTACATGTCTGACTTACAGCAGATCAGTGAGGAAACGTGTGTCTGTGCTCATTTGGCTGAAACAACACTTTGAAATGTTCTTGCTGTGGAAGTTTGATTCATCACAGTGAAGAATCACGTTTCAGACGTCTGGTTATAGCAGAGACTCCGTGTGTTTTATAGAAATCTGTCAGAACCATTATTTTCTGTGGTTTGTATCATTTAATGATGAAATGATCATTAAAAACATCAGATGAACACATGAACTAGTTCCTCTTGTAGCCTCGTAGCACTTAAAGCTCTTTACACAGCTCGTCTCAGTCACCAAGCTCTAATATCCACACACAGTCCTGTGGAGCAGCCAGGGACTGAAGCACCATTAGCAGATCAAGAGATGAGGCAGAGTGAGTACATCATAACACAGTTTCACTGTAGTAAAATACCCCTCAGCAGCTGTGTGACAGCACTATGAGTCGCTTTACAGCACTATGAGTCGCTTTACAGCACTATGAGTCGCTTTACAGCACTATGAGTCGCTTTACAGCACTATGAGTTGCTTTACAGCACTATGAGTCGCTTTACAGCACTATGAGTTGCTTTACAGCACTATGAGTTGCTTTACAGCACTATGAGGCGCTTTACAGCACTGGCCATTTTGATTTCTGTAGAAAAACTGAAGGACAGAAAGGTTTTATTTCAGTTTGGACTCTTGTCATGGACACATTCATTAGTGTTTTCAGAGCATTGTTTCATAATGACTGCAGCCACTCTGCTGTGGAGTCTGTAGGCGTCGGCCTGCTTAGTTACACCCACGAGCCTGTCAGCTGCTGACTGGCTAAGTTTCCAGCTGTACCTGTTAACTGGTTTGTGTATCACTGTTTATACATAAAGGAGAAAGTGTGAAGCACATGTGGTTTGTTTCACACAGGGATCAGTAACAGTGTTGCTTGGTCGGTAGCTGCTTTTGATTTGTTGTTTCTTTGCTTGCAGTCACTGATACTGCGCTTGGTCCTGTATTATTATTTCCTCTTCATTAAGGACAGTTTTATATATAACGTGTCACAGTTATTTAATTAAATTAGACACAAATCAGATACATTTTAATCATGCTCACAAACTGAGTCTTAAAAACGAACGACCTGCAACAGTGTAGCAGATTTTTGTTGAATGCCACTATGTGTCTGCTCTGCAGCTTCGCTACGAGCAGCAGATCTGTGAGCTGGAGCAGCAGCTGCAGCGGCAGCAGCAGGTTGAAGCAGCAGCTGGGTCCCAGTCATCAGTAGTCCAGGCTCTGGAGGAAGAGCTGTACCGTGTGAAGCAGAGCCACAAACAGACAGAGAAATCTCTGCAGGAGCAGATCGAGTCTCTCCAGCAGCAGCTGAAGGTCAGTACAAGTCTCACTAAAAGCAATGAGCTATTTTCTTAGCTGCCTCCAGATGCGAGAGCAGGCAGGCTTTGCTCTGCAACCTTGGACTAATGGATGGAGTAGGATAATGGAGCAGTTGATAACACAAAATAAACTCGATCATACAACACTGAGGAGAGCCCTTCGTTCTGCAGGCCCTGCCGAGTCCCGGCCGGCACCAGCGCCAAGCCGAGGCAGCATTTGGCGTGCGGCTTGAGCGGCTGAATCAAGAGCTCGCTAAAAAGACACGGACCATTCAGGAACTGAAGAAGGAACGGAGGAACACGCCGTCTGCCCCCAACACACGAGCAGAAAGACGATCCACTGAGAGCAAATACCAAGAACCAGGTCTCCTCACTGCAGCAGGAGAAACGTTCCCAGCTGCTCTGTGTGAGAAGACCTATCAGCCCACAGTATTCACAGGTGGGAACGCACTTTTTAAAATACACAAAAGGGACTAAAGATCACCTGATACAATGAAATTATTTTGTGGTCACACTGTTTAATTCACTTTGATTTTGTTTATATAATTCCAAATCCCAACAAGATTCGCCTCATCGGGGATGAGAGCAAGGAGACGAGACAAAAGTCGTGCTGTGGGAGAGCCAAAGATTAATAACAACTCATAACTCAATGCAGAGTGTTGCATAAGTACATAGAGAGTGAAAGGGGGCAATTTATGGTTCAGAAGACGCAGCACGTTTGCAGTCTGCTTGCAGAAAGCCTCGTCGTCAGATGGAGGCACAAATATGCTCCCTGTGATCTGTCAACCAGTCGTGCTGTTGTTGGTTCATCACGCAGCCACAGAGAAGATCAGAGTTACAGCAAACTCAGAGCTGTGTGGAAACTCAAGTGTTAAAAATGACCGGTTATGCCTATAACGTCTGTTCCCTGAAGGAGAGGAAACATATGCACATATGGGGGTGGCTGTAGCTCCGAGGGTAGAGCAGGTCATCTGCTGAAGGGAAGGTCGGCGGTTCGATCCCTAACTGCTCCAGTCTGCATGCCAAGTTTCCCTGGGAAAGATACTAACCCCACGTTGCTTTCCGAAGCTTCCATATGAGTGTGTGTGAACAGTAGGTAGATTTACTTATTGCATGAATGAGGCACGTTGTGTAAAAGCTCTAGTAGTAGAAAAGTACCAGTTCATTTACATATAGTTTATCAAGCCTGGCTGAAGACATCTGATTACATCTTTAAGACAGATGAGCTGTGAGGTTTGGCCCCACCTGCATGTGCACATCCTGCAGGTCGATAGCTGCTCTTCACTGAGCAACGCTGCACGGCGAGGCACCGTGTTGTACCTCGTTATTCTTTCAGGGAACAAACGTTATAGTTCAGACAAGTGAATCGACTGGTGTGTGTGTGTGCGTGCGTGTGTGTGTGTGTGTGTGTAGTGCATGTGTGTGCGTGTGCGTGTGTGCGTGTGTGTGTGTGTGTAACTGAAAGTGGTTTACACACAAGTATTGTTTACTTATTGTAGACTTGCATCAGAAGAAAGAACATTCCCACATCGATGGCAGTGCAACACTAACAGCAGGGATATAGGAACGTCTGTAAGCAGGGCTGTGGTTTTCCAGATTTAAAAAATGCAGCTAGCTGGAGGCACTAGAGATTTTTTTCATGTTTCCTTCTGACAGGGAGTCATATCTCTGAGGTTCTGCAGGAGAACGAAGCTTTAAAAAAGCAGGTGGAGCGTGTGCTCCTGCAGAGCGAGCAGGAGAAGGAAGCTCTGAAGGCCGACGCTGCTCAGGCCGAGCAGCAGCTGTCCAGGTACAGTTCTGTGGTTTTGCTTCTGTGTGATTTCTGCTCGTTTCCAAATGCTTCTACTTGCACTTGTGTTTAGGAAATGTTATCCTTAAAGCAGTGAAGCAGACAAAATATCAAAGTTCATTTACAGTGTTGAATTTCTATCCCTGAGCCGTAAAAGGCTGATGGGGAATATCATTGTCTGACCTTTGTGAGTGGAAATAAACAGGTGTACAACAAAGTGCAAACCACTGGTTATACTCAAGAACAAAAAGTGTGTGGAGATGATGCAGATCAATCTGTCAGGAAAACGGTGAAGGGGACGTCACGTTGGGGATGCGTGGCTGCTATTGGAACATTTGTGCTGCTGATGAATTCTCAAGAACATAAAGACTCTTCAGATTCAGGCAAAACTGATTGGACGGTGCTTCATAGTGCAAATAGATATTGACCCGTCCTGCAAAGAAGCAGGATGTTCTTCAACAACCCAGCCAATCACCTGCTGCCCCTGAATTAAACATATGATTTAATCTCCCAGGCTGACAGAGGAGTTTGAAGAGCAGTTATCCACTACGAATGCAGAACACTTTAGAGTGTTGGACCACCTGCGGGCCGCCCATGCACTCGAACACTCAGACTCTAAGGTCGCAGAACTGACGAATAAGCTGAGCACTCAGGAGGTAGGGCTCCCTCATCAAGCAGCCTCTGTACGACACGCGCCTGCTGTTTTAACATTCGTATGTACCTGCAGGTAATGATGAACCATCTGGACAAGCAGCTGAAAGAAATGCAGGGGTGCAAAGAAGCACTGAGAATATCCAGGAGGAGGGAGGATGCTCTGCAGACGCAGGTGAGGAGGTGGAGAAAGATCGCTGTGCTGGCTCCATCCAGGATTGTACACAGAACGCCAGGATTATGGAACGCCAGGACTGCCAAAATGAATTAATGTTATACACCATTAAATAATTCATTAAATGTGTCAATAATTAATTAAAATTGGAATTATTTAATACATATTTATGACATTTAATTAATTATTTCATGATGTATTATTTATTTTGGCAGTCCTGACCTCTGACTGTTCATGAATTTATTTCATCTGTCAGCCTCACCCATCAAACTAAGTGGGCGGGGTTAACGCTGCCACTGCATCTTCTCTAACATCTGATTGGTTACTGTGCAAAGTAAGTCAAGTCGGGTCAATCCTAGATAATCGATCGCTGGTGTGGACTTGGGGCAGCCAGGTATCCCAGAATGCATTTCAAATCACAAGCAGCAATGGTGGTGGCGCTCGAAAATGTCACTTTGTCTGTCACCAACTACACTTTCAATAATGTTTTAGCCGTGAAAGTAGTGGCGTAAAGTCCACTCAGCTGGCCAACATAGAACATGTTTGCAAAAGTGCTCCGATGTTTTCGAGATGTTGCTAGCTAACATCCAGCTGACGGCGTGCAGCGAGCTCACAGCCCCGCTGTTCCATCGTAACTGTTTTTCACGTTTACCAGTTAGATGTGTTCCACATGTTGCATCTGCAGATTCTCATCTTCACTGAACGGTCGTCTCTTTCCGCCTGCTCGCGTGTCCTTGTGTTTCTGTAACATAAATAACGAGCCGACGTTTTCCTCACGACACCAGCTGACCCTCAGTTTACCTGCACACATCCTGCTCACCTGTCAGCTGATTAACTCCTGCTGCTTATTCAGGAAACACTCACGTTACCTGGTGATGGTCACAGGTTAACGTGGGCAGCCGGTGCTCCATATAACACAATGTCAGCACAAGACAAGTAAATTTGTTTGGTTCCATTATAGTTTAGGAGTCTCACAGATACACTGAGATAAATCAGCTATTACTGAAATACACGTGCTATATAATTAAATATGATATAAATGTGGAGTTTAGTTATAAAGGACACCTTTAGTCTCATTCATGAGCAGTATTAGTTTTATTCTAACATCCAGACGTCTGCACGATTTCATAGTTTGTAACAAGCCTTTGACAGGTAAACGTAACATGACCGAAACACCAACATGAAAAAACTACCTCACACAAATCACGTTACCTTCATTTATTTTTATTTTAGTAAACTTTGCTCATTCTAACAGACAGCTGGTGCTTAGAATAACTATTAAAAACCAGAGGATGTAATATTTCTGGGCAGGCTGAAGTCTTTCAGTATCTACGCTGGTTCAACGCTGCTCCTCTTGGTGGAAATGCGCCTTCTCTTTTCTCCTTGTATAAAAAAAGATTTTTAATGTTAGTTTTAACTTGAAATTCAGTTTAAATCACACATATGAACGCCAGATAAAGAAAAGCGAATGGTTCAGTCTAACGTGCTCCAGTGAGACATTTAACTTCAGTAAAACGATGCAGTTATGAAACATAACTTTAATCTGAGCCAAACTGATTTCCTGAGTTGTAAATAAAACGGTGAAGTAAACGTGACCCGACTGACAGAAGCTGAGTGAATTAAGTCCAGTGTTTAACCACTGAGAGCTAAAACTGAGCGAAGGTTTGCCAGTGACTGGATATCAGCCGCTGATAACGTGCTCTGTAGTTTTCTAGGTGTCCATCGCTCTCCGTTTAAATCCTGTTTGTCGTCTTTATCCCAGGTCAGTCACTCTGACGGAAACAAACTCCAGCAGCTCTGAGCTCAGGAAAAAAACAAATTTACTTGTCTTGTGCAGAACAATTCGCCGACATGGTGTTATATCGAGCTGCAGCTGCCCACGTTAACCTGTGACCATCACCAGGTAACGTGAGTGTTTCCTGAATAAGCAGCAGGTGTTAAACAGCTGGATGTGTGCTACAGCGCTGAAGACATTCCTGGATATGCTGACCTCGCTCCGTGCTGCACAGGCCTCCGAGGCAGCAGAGGGGGCTTCCAGTTTTCACTCATGATCAATATTCACAATAAAAACATTAGTCGAACAGCGTGAGGTCTGCACGTGTTTCATAGTGTCTAACAAGCTTTGTACAGTGAAACCTAATGGTTACTACGACGGAAACACCGACGTTATCTCTTTTAATAAAGTGTATGTGTTTATACACAGGTCACGCTGATTATTGAACAAAAAGCACAACGATCAGATGTTAACTGCACTTTTTTGCTCTCTCTACTTAAACTTTGTCTGTGTGGGTCCTGGTAATTTAATTGATTAATTAAATATGTCATAAATATGTATTTAATTAATCAATTCCAATAAATTATTGACACATTTAATTATTTATTTAATGGTGTATTTAATTAATTCATTTTGGCAGTCCTGGTATTCCATACTGAATGACCCTGCTGAATACTTTAAGGCCTAGCTCACATGTACATGTTCCTTTTTTAAACCAGCTGATTAGCTGCCTCTGTCTCGTGTTTAGCTAACCAAACTGCTGCAGGAGCTGAAGGAAGCTAAAGAAGCTTCAAGCTCGGAGGTGAAACTCCTGTGCACCTTGGAGAGGAAGATACTGAACATGGAGCTCCGACACCAGCACAGAGAGAAGGAGCTGCAGCAGGTACCAGTGAGGACACAACCAGCTGACAGAAACTGGAACCCAGAACCTGATGTGACCCCTAAGGTCAAGATTCAGGTGTTTTAAATCAGCAGGTGTGATTAACTTTGAACACAAAGACATCCACGGTGGGTGATGAACTAACCACGTTCAAACAAAAGCAGTTCTGGATCCACATCGTCAGCGTAAATGAAACTAACTTGAACTAGTGGCAAACGTAAGCGTACCTGAATGTTATGCTATAAAAGACTTTAAACGTCTCCTGGACTCTGGGAAACTCTGCAGTCAGACAGACATCGGAGTTAAACACACTGCTGAACCTGAACATGTACGCTGTGTGGTGGAGAAGACTGTGCACTTCCCCTGATGACATGATCCACATAGAGGTCAGATGAAGTAGTTCTGCTGTATCAAATACAACCTGAGGTCTTTTGTTTGTCCTTCAGGTGCTTAGGGGGGCGTGGCAGACGCCAGGTGATGATCTGCAGTCTGAGCTGGAGCACTGGAGACGCCTGGCTCAGGACAAGAGCAGGGAGATGGATGCTTTCCGCCTTGAGCTCGACTCCATCCTGGACATCCTGAGACATCTGCAACGACAGGGAGCGGTTCTGCCGCCTCCTGAGCTCGCCGTTCCACAGAGGAGTTAACACGACGTTTGAAAGCTGAGACTGTGAATGCTGCAGATTCCATGCCAGCGTGTCAGCAATAGAAGCTTTTACTTTTTATTTAAATAACTATCTATTTTCATATTTTTCATGTTAATGATTTATGACCAAAGACCTGCAGAGACCGGCTTACCATCCCTGCCTCCACAGAGGAAACAGTTGTGTAAAATAAAGAAACCTTGTGAACATTATTTTGTTGTTTGACTGTTTTACATATCTAGATATGACAGCAGGGCCTGCAGATAAAAGTAATATACTTGATCACAACCACAATATGAATACATATTTAAATATTCTGCAGTAAAAGTTCTCCTTATGGCCCCAGTGTGAGGTGGAAGGTCTCAGCTACACTGGCCGGCTTGGTTAGCAGCACCGAGCACGGCTGCTGGGTAGCACTGCGTAACATGCCGTCAGTTGTCCTCTGCAGGTGTTTTTGATGGGATTTTTCACATCAGTCTCAATTCTTCATGTCTTTTCCTCTGTTTCAGAGCCTTTGCAGGTCAACTACATGCCACACTTCGTAATAAGAAATCAGCTCCACATTCAACTTATAGATCCAATTTGTCTTCATCATCAGATTTTCCATCTTCTTGGATTCTTTGCACAGTTTGATGGTCCTACATGAGTAATATAATTAAACCCGTAGCAGTGAGAAAGGTTTTTTGTTACAGTCATTTGTCAGACTCTTACAAATCTGTAGCAGCAGAGTCATTGAATCATTCAAACAGAATTTAAACTCCTCGTTCTGAAGACTTCATGTACGTGCTGTTTTCCTTGTGATCTCTCTTTCAGTTAAGTACAGAAAACTGCAGAGAGGAGCCGAATTTAAGTCTACTATAAAATCTTCAAGCGAGCAAATACATTAATCATCGATTCATGCTCGACGAGGAATGCTGTCAAACCTGGTCCTGCTGATGTCACTGAGTGAAATACAGATTTGATCCCCTACAACGGTCTATGGCAGCTGTGCGCCCATGTGGGACACAGATTACAGTCAGTCAATTAGACACTACTGATCTTATCTTGTGTTTAAAGCACGCCGCCTGTCTTCAGAGTCAGTTCCTTACGCTCCAGCTTCTCTACAACTATTGGAAAAACCAAAGAGCTGTCAAAAAATGTCAGGAACGAGGCTGTGGACCTGCACAAGGCTGGAACGAGCTACAAGACCACCAGCAAGAATACTGAAGATTGTCGTGGTCTTCCAACTTGACAGTGATTGCCAACATACTGCCAAGGCAACAAAGGAGCGGCCGGGCCGGTCTCCAGGCCTCGGTACTCAGGAGGGAGCTGAACTTTGTTGTTGTTTAGCAGCAGCCAAGAAAACTACAGGAGTTTCTATAAAGAGGGTGGAACAAAATCCTTCCTGAGATGTGTGCAAACCTGGTGACCAACTACTACTGTGCTTCGAAAGAATCGTTTTTCCATCAAGTGTTAAGTCATGTTGTGCTTGTTGTGATATAATATTTATTTCACTCATGACATGAAAATCTATTTAAGTTTTGTTCTGTTCTTTCTGGATACTACCATGAAATTTGTGACTGTTCGTTTCTTTTGTATGTAAGTGAACTTAAAGCAGGGGGTGAAATTAATAACAAAAATACTGGAGCCTTTATTAACTCCTGTAAGAGCTACTCGGCTATGAAATCCCGAATCAACAAGCTCCTGTTACTGCGCTACAATCAGGAGGTTTTGTGTCGTTAATGCCAGAAGTTCAGAGGTCTGTGTTACTGTGTCAGCGGAGCACGGGCAGCTTTTACACTTTGTCTCTGACACCTGGCTGCCACTTGGTGGATGCGTTGCTGAATATTTTGTTTTGGAGAAAATACGTCAGATCACGAACACAAATGCTCAACTTTTTTCCAGCAGTTATCTACAAAGTTCTAGGTTCTCATAATTTTGCATCTCTTTGTGTTGGAGCCTGACTCTCTCACATGAAATACATTTGTGTGATAAAGGATGTGCTGGCTTTAAAATGACCGACCGACCCCGTGTTCATTAACACTGTTTTAAACTGGTAAACATACTGAATAAGACTTCAAAAAGAAGTGGGAGAAAAAGTTATTTAACATAAATAACATAAAATCATGTGAGAGAAGGATTCTCTCAATTACAGTGCAAAGGCATCCTTAATATGTTAAACATCAGTTTAGAAAAACACCAAAAAACCATGCTAGATGTCTCTACTGGACTAATGTGTTTGGACACACTGGATGTGGCATCGGTTAGGTTCGTATTGTAGGCAGTGAATGTCCCAATTTAGAGGTTCATCCAAACACAGCCTACAAATGCATCCTACATTTCCCAGGATTGGAAAGATGCACCTGCTGGATCCTTTGTTGCTTTATTATTCGTTTGTGAAGGCGTTGCACGGGTTAGCACCCTCACACCTTTCTGGTCTTTTAAATTGGTGCACCCCAACAAGCTCACTGGGTGTACGGCTCGAACGCTCCTGTGCCAAGGTCCAGATTAAAGCACAGAGGAGATCGGGCCTTTGCTGTAACTGCTCCTAAACTGTGGGACAAACTGCTCCTTCACATCAGGACCTCCCCAACATTGGACTCTTTTTAAACCCACTTTTGTTCCTTGGCTTTTATATCAGAAAGAGTGTGTATGACCTTTATTTGTCTCATTTCTTACTTAAATCTTCTCTTTTTATGCTTCTTTTTCTTAAATGTTATCATTTCTTCCTATATTTTTATCTTTTGATTACCTTAAATGTACACCACCTTGGTCAACAGTTGCTGTTTTAAATGTGCTACATAAATAAATTTGACTTTGACGGGATCAGGGCATGCTCCTAATGAGACGACAACAGTGTCCTGGGGCATTTCCCCCCCACGTCTCGATGGTCATTGCCGAGCTCCCGGACAGTCTGAAGTGCAATCTGCTGGTGTTGGATGCACCAAAACAAAGATGGGGGGCAGTTAATGGTCCCCATGCTGCAGGAACTGGCTGCATACTTGCGAGAGAGCGGGTTGTCAGAGGGACCTATTAGTGTGTCGCACAGCAAATGAGAGCCTAAACTCAATAACAGCCTCATGAATAAACTACCTGATCTCCTGAATCCCGGGAAGGTTATGAAGATTAGTAATCAAAATTAAGATGGTTTTGGATGAGATTAGACTGTTTTATTGTCACTGGAAACTACAATACTCAAACGATGACACAAAGTTTGGTATCTAATGTGAAGTGGAAACGATATAACATTATTGTCCGGAGTAACTTACATGAATAAAAGAGAAGCCTACAGAGTAAATATGTACATTCACAGTATTTGCACAATGTCATTGTTGTGTGCATGGTGTGCTTGTGCGTGTTTAGGGCTTAAATTGTGACGACGGTGTTCCTGAGCTGGTTGTTTCTGGATCAGAGGTTCCTGAACCTCGTTCTTCCCAGAGGGAAGCAGGGAGCACAGACTGTGGTCTGGATGGGAGGATGATGTTATGAACCTTCTTCAGACTGTGTTTCCAGGTTATGTCTGCGATACGGGGCAGCTGAGCACCACACTCGGTGTAAATGCTTTCACTTGTCTTTACAGTGTGCATTGAGATGCCCATCTGCTACCAAACAGCCAATGTTAATTCACCACTGCTATTATTAATACATTTTACACACATTTGTGCTGTGAATGAATTAAAATAATCCAAGGTTAGAAATGTTTCACCTGATTTAACCTCTATGTACTGTAACTGTAACAGTGTTTGTATCCACACATGTGTGAAGGAGATGTTATTTATTCTTTTCAGTATCAGTGCAGGTGTGAAGACTGTTCTGGCTTCATTGATCCGGATTTATTTTAATGAACCTCAGAAAATCTGATTGGTGTCAATTTATTTTTCCATAAGTTCAAGATTATTTGTTCCAGCCCGAGCTACAGGCTGCCCCCTACAAAAAATGCCAGTTTGAAGCCTTATGTTAAAAGTAGAGCAGTTTCCCTAAACCCAGACTGTGAGCTGGCATCACTGATATGACACAAACACAGAGCTGTGGCTGTGGTGCAGCTCGCACACTAAGGGAATCTGCTGGATTCATGTATGTTGCAGCTACATAGCACATCACGTTGTTCTGTCTGCAGCCTGAATGTCTTTGTTGCACAGTTCAAGGGTTGTGTTATCACACTGCAGGAGCAGAGGAGCCATGCTGAGGTACTTTTGGGCGTGACTGTAACAGTGGATGTGCGTCCCAGACTGATAAGTCATGTTGGGTGACCAAGTATTGATGAAGTTTACCAACTGTAATGTAAACGATGTTTTCTAATTGTATCCACTATTATACCCATTCAAGACATACATGCAGCATGCAGCATGGGCTAGAGCCCAAATGCTAGCTAAGCCTAACTACTGGCTTAGACGTCACCCAGCTTAACAAGGTCAGCTGTTGGGAAACCAGAACAGGACAGGTGAGAAGTTGCCTACACAGGTAAGGACAGGAAACATGGAACTGATGTAACACGGCTATGCCAGCTAACCCACTCTATATGCATAAATGTGATAACTATGAACGGGCAAAGAACCAAGAATCACCTGGTAGCTCAGTGCTATAACCTTTTGAAACTGAAGATCCAGAGACTACAGCCCAATGGGAACAATGTGCACCAACTGTTGTGGGAGGAGCTAAAGGTAAATGGACTGGTTCTTATAGCGCTTTTCTACCCTATCTGAGCACTCAAAGCGCTTTATACAACTTGTTCATTCACCCAATCACACCAGCACGTTTCTAGGCTTCCAGTGATACCTAACATTCACACCCCATGGATGCATTGAAGAGCAACCTGGGATTAGTATCATGCCTTCTGGTTAGTAGGTGACCCGCTCTACCACCTGAGCTACAGCCACAGGTAGGCACTGCTGAGGCCTGTATTATGAAGAAATGAGTTTGATATGATCAAAGCAAACCTTTGAATTTACCCTGAGCAACGTTTTTAAAGCCCCGGGAAAAGGCTGCTTTACTGGCACCGTGACCAGGTGGTGGTGCCACCATGCTAGGAAGCACTTGGCGTTCATTAGTTTTCTTTTTGATAGTTGGAAAAATCTCCTCCTGTTGCAACACTTTTCTTTAGCACGCAGAGATACTTCATTTCATTTCATTGTTAGTAACCTTCGGGAGAAGCAGTCATGGATTTCCACAGGCCTCAGTCTCTGTGTGTGGTTTCCTTTACCCTCGTAGCTGTGTGGCATAACATCCTGCAATGTGAACTTTGTATTATTGCAGGTCTTTGCCTTACAATATAAAGCACCTCGCAGGGATTGCTGTTGTGATTTTAACACTTTATAAATAAAAGTGAATTAAAAACTAGAGGCAGGTGATGAGGTTCAGTCAGAACTGAAGGTGCAGTGTGTTTATAAAAATCAGCAGGTTGGACTCAGGCTGAGGTGTCACTGGCTGTTCACTCCTCAAAGCATTCAGGTGAGCAGGAATTACACAATCAAAATATAAATATGCCCAGTGAGCGCAGGTGACGAGGTTAAGAGCAGCTTTAAGCTAAATGAGCTGGAGTAGGCATTAAGGCCATGTACGCGATAGATCGATAGATCGATAGATGAGCAAATGTTTTTCAGTTTGCTATCACGGTGCATCACGTGTAGAATTTTAAAGTGAAAAACGAACTTGAGTGTATTTTGGAATAAGGCTGGATCAGTGACAAATGCTGAATGAATACTTTCTGGATCCACTGTATCTGAAACAGTACCAGTGATATTTCTATTTATTCATATGTTCCTCAGAGCACCTCAAACGTATCAGCATCATCAAGTTCTTGATGCATAGAAACACAGTGTTCCCTTCATGTCAACCCTGGAAGGCGTAGGAGCTGCTGCTCACTGAAGCCCTGTTGCTTCAACAACCTACAAGAAGAGCACACAGGAAAGGAGGTCAACACAAAGCTGAGTCAGTTCACGCTACACATGGAAAATGTTCTCAGTGTGGTGTTGTTAGGCCGTGCAGCTGAATGTCTTACAAAGATTTCAGGTGGAAAAATATGTGCCATTAATTACATCAAGTCCTTGGGAAGAAAAGAAAAATAGAGCAGAGGAGCTGAGGCAGTTTGGCCTTTGAATTTATAACACATTTATTATTTAATGATCATATAAAAATCTGAGACTATGTGAACATGCTCGCTGCCTGTTTCAATGATACTTCTAGGACGTATCACATGACTGTATTGGCGCTCTTAAATGCTGTGACTGCACACCAGTGAAACACTGCAGTCAGTCAAACAGAACATGGATCTCTGTGAGGACGGCTTCTAAATAAAACACTTTGTCAGAGCAGCAGTGCGGTTGTGTTACCTACCCGAGTGTTAGCTCTGTGAAGGCTGCAGGGCCACAGACACACACGTAGCATTTGGACCCATCAGGCCCTGGAAAGCAGCTCAGTAAGTATGGGCTCGTTCACCGGACCACTCCAGCCGGGCCAGCGCTCGCTGGGCTCAGAGAGGACATGCTCCACCTGAAACCTAACACACAGCAACAAACGGAAGACGAGACACGAGAGCCATTTTACATGTAAACATGTCTCCACAACCGTTCATTTCAGTTGAGAAGAGGTATTTTTCTGACACACCGGCTTATTGAAGCTCCAAAGGCTAAAACAAATATTGAACCAGCTATCTAAATTGGCCATAACACATTTATGACATAGACATTTAACAGGATGCAAAAATCCACTGGCCTAAACTGGTTACTACTCCTCATCGTCTCTCTTTCTCTGTATTTTCTTTTTCTTTCTTAGACCTCGGGTTCTTTTCTACCGATGACTCCACCCTGCTGTTTGTTCACATGCACCACCTTAGAGGCTTGTTGTTAACACGACCAACAGTGTGAGGCCCTCCCCAGGTGCACAGCTTCTATACCTGTCGTTATTAGCAGCCAGTTCATCCAGTTCAAAGCGCCAAAGAATGTCCTCTTCTCGTCGGTTAAAAAAGAGCAGCTTTGTGTTTCTGGAGACACACAAACATGTTGTAGGTTATGAAGCAAGCAGCCAACTGAAAAACACTACAACTGTTTTCTCAAACTAGTGTCAAGAGCACAGGGAGTTCACTGGTAAAACACCAGAGGTTACAGTGCACACAGGGCATCTAAGAACACAGTGTCAGATCCTCAAACAAAATATAATCAACCACCCACACATGACACACAGATGTTGCAGCCAAACACTTTTGTTTTCGCATATAAAATGATCAAGTTTGTGCAAACGTATTTGTTGTTTTGTTGGATTTGCAAGAATAAATCAAAGATGGTGAGTGGGTGTGAGATACTAAAGCTGTTGCACAGCTAACCAGATCCTTCAAGCACTCCGAAGTATTGATGGGAATCAGGAACCGGTTCCCAGAAGTCTAATTCCTTGTTAGTTTGCTTGTCTATCCATCCCACAGTTCCCCTTGCACTTCATAGTGCCACAGTCTTCAGAGTGGATGGACATGACTTGTATTTCTATAGAAGAGGTAAGTGCAAACTGCATCCACAACAGCTGCATCATGCTGCCTAATGCAACTTTAGAGCTTTGCAAACATGCTAATGCTAATCTAGCCAAAAACCCAGCGATGTTAAAGCTGAGTGAATGGCGGCCCAGCAGACACACTCCAAGTTTCAACAGTTAACATGAGCACTGATGAGTAGTCAGCCTCTGTTTCTACAGTACTATCACCATGGCATGGGGTGGCTGTAGCTCAGGTGGCAGAGCGGATCACCATGGCAACCACTTTCATCTTTGCTTCGTGGTCACACCCAAGTACTAAGAGAAAGATGGCGTGTGTCCTCATTAGGACAGATCAGTGTTGGTGTGTGGGGCTGTAGCTTTATGTGTTTAAATGGTGATTATCAGACAGTGTGTTTCAGTGTGTTTTGGAAAAATGCAAAAAACGGTGTAAAAAGTAGTGAAACAATTCCTGGAAGGTGACGTACTGCAGTACATTTAAGAAAAGTGACCAATAAGTAACTTGTTTTGAGTAATGAAACCCAAAACTGATCACAACAAAGAAGGGAAACATCTCCAGTACGCACAAACATCTGACCCACAGCATGCAATGAATGGATGTAAGGTCTTTACAAGTCATCTTTTTTGTTTGCATGTCTTTCTTCTTTGTTGTGTGTTTGCTTCTCTTGTTGTTTGTTTGCTTCTCTTGTTGTTTGTTTGCTTCTCTTGTTGTGTGTTTGCTTCTCGTGTTGTGTGTTTGCTTCTCTTGTTGTGTGTTTGCTTCTCTTGTTGTTTGTTTGCTTCTCTTGTTGTGTGTTTTCTGTCTCTTGTTGTTTGTTTCTGTCTCTTGTTGTTGTTTCTGTCTCTTGTTTGTTTGCTTCTCTTGTTGTTTGTTTGTTTCTCTTGTGTTTGTTTGCTTCTCTTGTTGTTTGTTTGCTTCTCTTGTTGTTTGTTTCTGTCTCTTGTTTTTTCTGTCTCTTGTTTGTTTCTTTCTCTTGTTGTTTGTTTCTTTCTCTTGTTGTTTGTTTCTTCTCTTGTTGTTTGTTTCTTTCTCTTGTTGTTTGTTTGTTTCTCTTGTTGTTTCTTTCTCTTGTTGTTTCTTTCTCTTGTTGTTTGCTTCTCTTGTTGTTTGTTTGTTTCTCTTGTTTGTTTTCTCTTGTTGTTTGTTTGCTTCTCTTGTTGTTTGTTTGTTTCTCTTGTTGTTTCTTTCTCTTGTTGTTTCTTTCTCTTGTTGTTTGCTTCTCTTGTTGTTTGTTTGTTTCTCTTGTTTGTTTGCTTCTCTTGTTGTTTGTTTTGTCTCTTGTTGTTTGCTTCTCTTGTTGTTTGTTTGTTTCTCTTGTTGTTTGTTTCTCTTGTTGTTTGTTTGCTTGTCTTGTTGTTTGTTTCTTTCTCTTGTTGTTTGTTTGCTTCTCTTGTTGTTTGCTTCTCTTGTTGTTTGTTTCTTTCTCTTGTTGTTTGTTTGTTTCTCTTGTTGTTTGCTTCTCTTGTTGTTTGTTCCTTTCTCTTGTTGTTTGTTTGCTTCTCTTGTTGTTTGTTTCTCTTGTTGTTTCTTTCTCTTGTTGTTTGTTTCTTTCTCTTGTTGTTTGTTTCTTTCTCTTGTTGTGTGTTTGTTTCTCTTGTTGTGTGTTTCTTTCTCTTGTTGTTTGTTTGCTTCTCCTGTTGTTTGTTTGTTTTGTCGTGCCCTGGAGACTCCTGACACAGTTCGGGGAGGTGACCAACAACCAGATGGTTGCTCCAAGTACATTTATTTCTATAAATGAATGCACTTACTGATCCGCACTGAATACAAAGGTGTCACTTATAAGCGCTGCTTCTGAAAGTTTGCTCCTACCCGATGGTTTCGATGTCTTCGAGGGCCGCACGGATGAGACGAGCCATGGGCGTGAAGCCTGTGCCCGCAGCTATTAGGTAGAGGTTTGTAACATCACGAAGAGGGCGGAGACTGAAGGTGCCTTCTGGACCACTTACGGCCACACGGTCACCTAGAAGAGTAAACGCGTCATTATTACAACAGTTTACTCAGATTAAACACCTTCATCAAATCAAAATTCTGAACATTATTTACTGTTAGATGGCGAGTTGGTCGCGTTATTGTGCCACACGTGGAAATGCACACATTGTTTTTTCATTGTACTTTTGTTTGTTACAGGAGAAGCAGAGAGGAGTCACTGGACCTCATCCATGTCCCCACCCTGGGAGGTGCTCCCTGAATGTGACTCACCGACACTCAGGCTGCTGAGGTGTGGGGTGAGCGCTCCACCAGGGTAGACTTTGATCATGAGGTAGAGGTCTGATTCCTGTGACCAGTTCTTAGAAGCTGCTGGAAATATGTGCTCCACTGGGGTGTACGGCCTCACTACCTCCACGTCTGCATGTAGATAACAAACAGTAAGATTTACAGCTGTGCCCGTCTCGGTGATGTCACACTCTCAGAAACAGTCCAAGGTCAGAGCTGTTTCTGTCTGTGATTCGCTGCTATTAAAATAATAAAAATATGCTGAATCAGTTTGTATCAAAACTAATATCAGCATTTTACTAACTGACCTGTCATCACTTATCTAGCTGTGCTCATGTTTAACTATAGTAAGGCTTAGAATGAGACTGGTGGAAATAGTTGCCACAAAATGCACCAGTGATGTAAAAAATCATTACATAAAAGTTAGAAATCACACATGAATTGAATTATACACATTTGCAGGTCACTGAGTAAATAAGTAGCGATCCCCTACAACCCAGCCACACAAAGGCTGTGCGCTACATTATAATGAACCGATGAGTCAGATACTCCTGAAGTAACAACCAAAGAGCTGTGACAGGACATCAGGACTGCAGACTCAGCACAAGCACAAACCCTGAGATGTGTGCAAACCTGCTGACATCTACTGTTGTGCTTGCTCTCTACCAAGTGGGAGGTCATGTTTTCCATGTGGTTCAAATACTTATTTTACTCAATGACATGAAAATCACTTTACAACTTTTATGTAATGTGTTTTTCTGATTTTCAGTTTCCGTCCTCTCCACATCAAAATGAAACGAGCACAATAATCAGAGACTGCTGATTTTATTTGGAGGTTAGCAAACGCACACAGGCTGCAGCACTGGGGACCAGTTTGTCCCACTGATGAACGAGGGCAGCACATTATTCTGGACAGGAGGCCTGCAAACTGAATGCAACTGGTTTAAGACACATTAACAACAAGGATGTGAATCCTCTGTACCACTGTGTGAACTGTATACTTCATGGTTGTAGATGAAACATCCTCACACAATATAAACTTTCTAACACTGCTCTATTTCCAGCAGGCTTACCTGCTTCCACAGGTGTTTTAAGCTTCCTCTAAACTGCAGCTTTGTACACGTTTCACCAGCTGCCTGTGCGACTGCTCACCTTGGACGAGCGCTTTCAGACAGACGTGTTTCCCGACCGGCACATGCATGACAGTCCCAGCAGGGAGCTGCAGTCTGAACAGGTAAGTGTTGTGGTTCACCTCAGTCTTAGACACCAACACACAATCCC